>NW_026967756.1:15000-185814 GCF_028390025.1 Pseudophryne corroboree
TTTCATTTGTTGGTAGCACCAATTTGAATCACTATATGGCATTGTGCACATGTTATCTGTTTTTACCCATATATATAACCTTATAGATATATATCTTATATACATTTTTCTTCTTGTTTATTGGTAAATAAATATTTTACTATATTTTAACAAACCGTTCAGATCTTTCATATATAATTTTTTTACAGCCAGCGCTGGTTTCTGTACCATTTTTGTTATATTTATCTAAGGGAATGTGACCATCTCTATACCATCGGCTGCTGACAGCGCACTTGTATACAGTATATTTTGGTATTTTTAATCTTCGTTATTTTCGGTATGCTGTTTGGGCAACAGTGTACCTGCACCGTGGGAGTTAGGGGGGGGACGGTCACCGGACTTGCGAGGTGTCAGACCCGCTTCCCCGCTGCAGGACCACCGTCCTGAGAGGTTGTTGTACAGCGGGACACTGCACCTTGGCTGTCGCAATCGCAGCACGCCGCACACCCCTAACATATGCCTGAAGGTGACGACAGTGGTGAGTACAAACCGGGGGCTCCGCTAGGGGGTCCCCCAGGTCACTGTGCGGCTGACACGCAGGGGAGGCATTCAGGATCCTCCTGGGGGGGACCCATTATAGCCCCCTGTGTAGTGTGTACACTGGCAGCAGTTAGTGTAACCTTGCATTTATGTTCTGTTTTACACTATTTGGGAGACATTGCCAGTATAAATATTACTGAAGCTCCGGCGCCATTACAGGGGGAGGAGTTTACTCAGAGCGGGCTCAGCGGCATTTCGGCGCCTTCCACTGCATACAGCAGCAGACACACACAGCTCCTCCAGACACTCAGGAACACGCTGGAAACTAGGTACAGGGTGTATCTTACGGGGGGAGCCGCTATTGTGCACGTTCTGTTTCCCTTTGGGGAATATATATATTATATTATAACATATACAGTGTTTCACTGAATACAACAGCTGCCAGCCTCACTGGGGCCAGGCAGTTTGGGTGTGCTGTGCCTTCTCTCTGTCTCCCCCTCACATACAGTAAGGGCAGGCTTGCATTATACTTGTGTGTGTGTGTATGTGTGTGTGTGTATGTCTGTGTTGTTACTGCAATCATGGTAAAAAACAAGTTGTGCAGAGTGTGAAACACCAGGCTCTCCCCACTTTCTTCTGGGTCCATTTCTTGTGAACAATGTAGTCAGTCCTCACAAAACATTGAGGAGACTGTGGGGGAAAGTCATGAGCCTTCCTGGCTAGGTGCCATCAAAACTATGATGTCTGATATGTCATCTCAGCTCACTGCGAATGCCCACAAAACGCAAGAATTGCGGCAGGCTGTTACAAATCTAGCTGCTAGTGCTGAAGTTCCCCATCCCCCCTCTCTGCTGCAGGTCCACAAAAACATGCATTACCTGCGTTACTATCAGACTCTGATGAGGATATGCAGGAGAATGGGGACGACGTGGACCCCATAAGTGGGGACTCCACTCCTACACAGGGTATTGAATCCCTCATTCTGGCTATACGGGATGTGTTAAAACTCCCTCTAGAGGACGCTGCAACACAGCAGAACGGAGTGTCACTTTCCCTGATACTACTGAATTAGAGGACCTATTTAAGTTAGCCTGGAAAAATCCAGATAAGAAATACCAAGTGACAAAACGGTTTTTGCACACTTTCCCTTTTGCTCTTGAAGGCAGAAAGTTCTGGGAAGAATCCCCAGCTGTAGACGTCTCTGTCTCTCGCCTCTCTAAGAAGGCGGTACTCCCTGCTCCGGGCTTCTTTACCATGAAGGCCCCCGGGGATAAGAAAATTGAGACCACTCTGAAATCTATCTACACAGCTGCATGTGTATCTCAAAGACCGGTCATAGCAGGTTGCTGGATGACGCATGCTATTCATACGTGAGCTACTCAAATCCAGGAGTACGATTATACAGACACACAGGTAGTACGGATGGTCTGCTGATACAGGGAATTGAGCATATTCCTAACACTGCTAAAGGGGGGGATAGATTCAATCGTCCCTGTAAGAGGGAGGCTTTCTGGATTTTTTCCTTGGGCTCTTTGTCTCCCCTTGGTCTCAATGATAATATAGAAATGAATAATATATGAGATTGTGAGACAAAGTGTAAAAATAGTAGGATTCCCTATGTTAGTACAATTTACTTCTTTCTTTGTAATAATATATTTTTTAATCTCTCCCTGAAAAAAGGTTCTAAAAGTAATATCTTCCGATCTGGTGGGGATGTATTATATGTCTGACCTAATGGAAGGGTATGTTTGAAAATATGATATATGTTCCTAGGAACAATGATTAGTGTCTATATAGCTACATGAGAAATATGTGGTATTTAATATACTGGAATGTGATTCTTAAAATCTATTCTAATATAAATAATGGAGAGATTAGTGGATATTATAAATTGAATGGACACTCTATAAAATGTTATATAATTGAGATGTAATTAGCTAAATACAGTCTGGAGTGGGACTAGAACCCAGGGGAATTGATTGGTAGTCCGTAGCTCTCACCATTGGACTATGCCTGCCATGGCTAGCCAAGGTAGTAATCTATATTTACTTAAACTCGTAGATTGAGAGAGGTAATAATAATCTACTCACGTGTCGCCATTGCTAAAAATTATTAAAACTGTTAAAAATGTTTATAGTTTTAAAATGATTTTCTATATTAGCCCCTTGGTGAGGATGTGATTAGTATATATATTGTTTTAATGTATGTTCCTGTGGGATATGGTACTTATAATATAGTAAGATTGAGTTTATCTAGCTGACCACAAAATGCACATATGCCTATACACCTGAAGCACACCTGCCTCCTGTAATGAATGAGAGGTATCGATTGGAGGAGATTCTACTTAAATAGAGGTGTGCTCATTACAGGTGGCTACCTTCTGATGAAACCGTTCAAATTTTACAACGGAGAAACGCGTTAAGGGCACTCTGCTAAGTGCTTTTGAACATCCCCCACTCGGACTGTGTGACAGACATCATTGCCGTATACCTGGAGGATCAGCATTACTACTATTTACTGCAAAGCCTATATCTGCCTAATTGGGCTCTGGTGAGGAGAAATCGGACGGCTCCAGCAGGGGAAATCCAGCGGCACGCCGCCGTAGCTGGGTGCCGCAGTACATCATCACACCACGTATTGGATCCACAGGCTCCGGCAGGGGGAAGCCGGGCGGCTTCAACAGGGAAGACTCCGAGATATACCGCCGCGGCTGGGCGTCTCATAGATGGACACGTCACTTTCCGTGAGTTCAGCGGCAGCAGGGAAGGTACAGTGGTTATTGGCCACGGCTGTCCTCTGAGGGAGGATAACAACACCCGGGTGCAGTGAGGTGAGAAATATTTCTCTAAACTGACAGTCATCCCTCTGTTGCTGGACACATTACCACCTGTGTGTCAGTGGAGAAGAGGAGAGTTTCCCTGTATGGTTACTAAGTCTGGCTATATACAAATCTATTACAAGCTCCACAGTCTGAATAAAATATTGGAGCAAGGGGGAACTTTGCTGCAGCATTTTGATTTGAACAATAGTCATAATTTATGAAGTTCAAGCGGTACCTATATACCAACTTTGTGGATAAAGAATTCAGAATCTATTGATGCGGGACATTAAGTTGTACTCTAGCCACAAAGTGGAAATAAAAGAAATCTTGAAGTCAAATCTGCAATTAAGTGGCAGCTGGTGATAAACATATTATCATGGACTGACTTGTGTTTCTATTTAATGACAGTTCTTTGTGTGTAGCAATATTCTAGCTAATAATAACTACATTGTTTCAAAAGCTCTTTAGCGATAATATGCATATGTTGATGCTATAATAGAATTTTATAGTTTTTTTATATGAAATAAAAATGTTTAAAGTCTTAATGCGCTCTCTCACATAAGTGATTTTTTGGTTCAAATCCAGGAGGACCTCTCTGGGGATATGACCCTGGTTACTACAGTGACTCTCCTAAAACACATTCAGGACACTGCACGCGTCCTCTGTGACTCACTCAAAGAGATTAGCAATATTAATGCTAGGACTACTGCTATGGCAGTGTCAGCACGCAGGGCCTTGTGGTTGTATCAGCAGAATCCATGCGCAATGTGGAATCCCTTCCCTTTACAGGGGAATGGCTCTTTGGGGGCGAATTGGACGCGTGGATCTCTAAGGAACCTGCTGTAAAATCCACGTTTCTTCCCTCAGGGGCCCGCCAGCTAGACGTACCTATCGGGGACCATCTACTCAGTCCTTTCGGTCCACCAGATTTCGATCTAGGGCCAGAGGGGCCTCCAACGCAGCTAGAGGCACCAGAGGTAAGCCTAAGAAACCAGCCATTGCCGGCTCTCAGGAACTTAGCACCAGTTCAGCTTCTACTAAAGCCTCAGCATGATGGTGCCCACCCACCCCATGGGGATCTCGAGGTGGGAGCTCGGTTGCATCACTTCAGCCACATCTGGGACAGTTCCTGCCAGGATGCCTGGGAAAGGGACCTTGTCTCTCAAGGATACAAGCTAGAGTTCGACGGTGGTCTTCCGCAATGATTTTTCAAATCAAGCTTACCAGCTTTGTAGGATACACGTGTTACGCTGCTGCTGGCCATCAACAAGCTGGTTCAGTCCCAGGTCATTGTTCCAGTACCACTGCAACAACAAGGATAGGGTTACTAATCCAGTCTGTTTGTACTGCCAAAACCGGACGGGTCAGTAAGACCCACCTTGAATCTGAAGTCCTTGAACCCTTACTTGAAAGTTTTCAAGTTCAAGATGGAATCTTTGAGAACAGTGATTGCAGGCCTGGAAGAACAGGAATTCCTGGTATCCCTGGATATCAAGGACGCCTATCTCAATATCCCGATTTGGCCTCCTCATCAGGCCTATCTGAGGTTTGCCCTGCTGAACGATAACCACCAGTTCCAGGCATTACCCTTCGGCCTGTCTACGGCTCCGAGGGTGTTCACGAAGGTGATGGTGGAAATGATGTTCCAGCTCCGGGTCCAGGGGGTCAACGTGGTCCCTTACATGGACGATCTCCTGATAAAAGCGAGTTCCAGGGAGCTTCTATTGCTCCATACAGATCGCACTATCCAACTTCTGTCACACCATGGGCGGATCCTCAATCTACAGAAGTCCCACCTGGAGCCAACTCAGTGGCTCCTGTTTCTGGGAATGCTACTGGAAAGTGTTCCTCCCAGAGGACAAAGCGAGAACACTCTAGGAAATGGTTCGCATTGTTCTCCGACCTGCTCAAGTATTCATTCATCTTTGCATAAAATTGTTGGGGAAGATGGTAGCCTCGTACGAGGTGATCCAGTATGGAAGGTTCCATGCCAGACCTTTTCAATTGGATATCCTGAACAAGTGGTCCGGTTCACATCTTCTGATGCACTGGATGATACAGCTGTCACCCCAGGCCAGGATTTCACTCCTGTGGTGGCTACAGTCTTCCAATCTCCTGGAAGGTCAACGCTTCGGTATTCAGGATTGTATCCTCCTCACGGCAGATGCAAGTTTGAGAGGATGGGGAGCTGTCACCCAAGGGGCGCAGTTCCAGGGCAGGTGGTCTGCCCAAGAGGCCCTACTTCCGATCAACATTCTGGAACTTCGGTTGTGGCGTACATCAATCGACAAAGAGGGATAAAAAGCAGGGCCTGCATGCGAGAGGTGTCAAGGATTCTCCTCTGGGCGGAAAGAAATGCAAGAGCACTGTCCGCAATCTTCATTCCGGGTGTGGACAACTACCTGAGTCATCACGATCTTCACCCAGGAGAGTGGAGACTACACCTTCAGGTGTTTCAACAGATCATTGACAGGTGGGGATGCCCACAGATCGACATGATGGCATCTCGCCTCAACAAGAAACTTCACTGTTATTGCTCGCGGACCAGAGACCCTCAGGCGAGCGCAGTGGATGCACTGACGTCGCCTTGGCCTTACCAGCTGGTCTATCTATTTCCTCTGATTCTGTTGATCCCAAGGGTGCTCAAGACGATCAGACATCAAGGAGTGCAGGCAATCCTGATTGCCCCAGGTTGGCCCTGGAGACCTTGGTACGCAGATCTTCTGGGCATGTCCATAGAAGACCCTTGGCCTATGCCAATAAGAAGGGATCTTCTTCAGCAAGGACCGTTCATCTACCCGGACTTACGGCAGCTTCGTTTGATGACATGGTAGTTGAGCAGAACATCCTAGCTTACAAGGGACTTTCCAAGAAGGTCATTGCCACCATGGTGCAAGCCAGAAAGCCTATGACGTCAAGACACTATCATCATATCAGGAGGAGATATGTCTCCTGGTGCAAGGAGTGTACATATCAGCCTGCAGAGTTCCACCTGTTTCCTGCAGGCTGGTGTGGATCAAGGCTTAAGGCTGGGGTCCCTAAAAGTCCAGATATCAGCTCTTTCAATTTTCTTCCAAGAGAAGTTGGCTGTGTTCCCTGAAGTTCAGACCTTCTTGCAAGGGGTGCTTCACATACAACCTCCGTTTGTGCCGCCCACGGCACCTTGGGATTTGGATGTGGTGTTGACATTTCTACAGTCCTCCTGGTTTGAACCTCTGATGACGGTAGAAGACAAGTAACTCACGTGGAAGGCAGTGATGTTGCTGGCCCTAGCTTCTGCTAGATGTGTCTCAGAATTGGGGGCCTTATCGTGTAAAAGTCCCTACTTGATCTTTTACGAGGACAGAGCGGAGCTCAGGACTAGGCAGCAGTTCCTGCCAAAGGTCATCTCTGCATCCAATTGAATCAACCTATTGTGATCCCATCAAGTTCTGGCACTTCTGCCCTTCCAGAGGCATTGGATGCTGTGCGAGCCTTGAAGATCTATGTCAAGAGGACAGCTCAGATCAGAAAGACGGATTCCTTGTTCGTGCTATATGACGCACAGAAAGAGTTTCTCTGCTTCATTGCTCATTGGTTTAGGCTCACTATTCAGCAAGCCTATGTGTCGGCAGCCTTACCTGTTCCACAGTCTCTGAAGGCCCACTCTACAAGATCAGTGGGGTCTTCCTGGGTGGCTGCCCGTGGAGTCTCGGCCCTGCAACTGTGCCGAGCGGCTACCTGGTCGGGGATGAACACCTTTGTGAAGTTCTACAGTTTTGATACCCTGGCCAAAGAGGATACCAAGTTTGGGCAGGCGGTGCTGCAGATGTCTCTGCATGTTCCCGCTCGTTCTGGAAGCTTTGGGACATCCCCATTGTACTAATGTGTCCCCAATATCACTTATGGATTCTAGAGAAAATAGGATTTTAATACCTACTGGTAAATCCTTTTCTCGTAGTCCATAAGGGATATTGGACCTCTGTGTGGTGACTTTCTGCAGGTCATCTTATATGGTTACCTGTTCAGCTGTTACTGTTTGTTGCCAGCCATTGCTGGACAAGTTCTGTTGTGGTGTGCTGGTGTGTAAATCTCACCACTATTTGTTGTTTAGTTCCTTCTCTCAAGTATGTCCTTTCTCCTTTGGGCACTGTTTTACCTATAACTGCCTGTGGGAGGGGGCATAGAGGGGAGGAGCCAGCACACCCAGTTTAAGAAATGTAAAATGCACTGGCTCCTTTGGACCCCATCTATACCCCATCGTGTCCCCAATATCCCTTATGGACTACGAGAAAAGGATTTACCAGTAGGTATTAAATACCTATTTTCTCCAACTCCCCATTTCCCCTCTCTAACCACTACCTGCTCTCCTTTACCTTATATCTCTCTGCTTCTCCATCTCTACCTCCTAAGGCTACAATAACTAAATGCAACATTGAGGCTATCGACACCACTTCCCTATCCTCCCTACTCGACTCACTTCTCTCCTATACTGTGTCTCTCATGCCCTGAACAAGTCAGTTTCCTATACAATGCTTCCCTTAATTCTGCTCTTGACTTTGTCGCTCCACTGGCCACTATTTACCCTCGCAGATCAACACCTCAACCCTAGCACACCAAATGCACCAGATGTCCGAAAAAAATGCTCACGTCCTGCCGAGCGACACTGGAGGAAATCACGCTCTAAGGCAGACTTCCTCCATTTCAAACTTATGCTCTCAGCCTTCAGTGCAGCCCTCTTCCTCATCTCCTTCCAGTCTTCCTCTGCCCACCTCCACCTCGTCTCCCCTCCTCACTCTCTGCTCTTGACTTTGCAACTTACTTCACATAGAAAACTGTCTCCATATGTGAGGACATCACATCCCACCAAACCATCAGCAACCAGCATTCTCCCATCCCTTGCCACCCCTCCCCAACCCTCTCACCAACTCTGACCTCTTTCTCCCATGTATCTGGTTAGGAAGTCATGGCCCTCATTCATTCCTCCCCCCCTACACCTCCCCACTTGACCCTATCCCCTCCCGCCTCCTCCGCTACCTCTCCCCTTCTGTTTGTTCCCATCTTGCCCACCTTCTCAATCTCTCCCTCTCATCCGGCACTGTCCCCTCTGCCTTCAAGCATGCACTCATCTCTCCTATTCTTAAAAAAACCTACCCTTGATCCAAACATCCTCTCCAACTACTGACCCATCTTTCTCCTCCCTTTTGCCTCCAAACTTGAGCGTATTGTCTACAACCGCCTGACTGCATTTCTTTCCTCCCACTCACTACTGGACTCATTCCAGTCTGGCTTCCGTCCTCTCCACTCCACTAAAACTACCCTCACAAAAGTGTGCAATTACCTTCTTGCTGCTAAATCCAAGGACCACTACTCTCTGCTTATTCTACTTGACCTCTTTGCAGCTTTTGACACTGTGGACCACCCTCTCCTTCTACAAATCCTTCACACCCTTGGTCTGCATGATACTGCCCTCTCCTGGCTGTCCTTCTGCCTCTCTGACCATTCCTTATCTGTCTCTTCTCATGACACTACCTCCCCCTCACTTTCACCAACTGCAGATATCCCCCAAGGTTCTGTTCTTGGTCCTCTCCTTTTCTCTCTCTATACATCCTCTTTAGGTGTGCTCATTAGCTGTTTTGACTTACAGTATCACCTCTATGCTGATGACACTCAAATCTACCTTTCCTCCCCTGATCTCTCCCCCGCTCTCCTCACTTGTATCTCCAGCTGTCTCTCTGCTATATCTTCCTGGATGTCCCAGCGATTTCTTAAACTCAACAAGACTAAGCTGATAATCTTACCACCCTCCCGCAGAACCTCACCTCCCATAATTTAATTATCTATTGATGGCATTACTATCTCCTCTAGCCCCCAAGTGCGATGTCTAGGAGTAATATTTCCAGGATCAGACCCTTTCTCACCCAGGATGCCACTAAGTGCCTAATTCAGACCTGATTGCAACAGCAACATTTTTCTCTAATGGGCTAAACTATGTGCAGTGCAGGTGGGGCAGATGTAACATGTGCAGAGAGAGTTGGATTTAGATGGGTTGTGATCAAACTGAAATCTAAATTGCAATGTGAAAATAAAGCAGCCAGTATTTACCCTGCACAGAAACAATATAACCCACCCAAATCTAACTCTCTCTGCACATGTTACATCTGCCCCACCTGCACTGCACATGGTTTTGTCTATTAGAGAAAGACTTTGCTTTTGCAATCAGGTCTGGATTGGGCCCTAAGACCATTATCCACTCACTGGTCATCTCCAGACTGGACTACTGTAATCTTCTGCTATCTGGCACCCCTGACAAATGCCTGTCTCCACTCCAATCTATCCGCAAAGCTGCTGTCCGGCTCATCTTCCTCACCAAATGCACTACGTCCACCTCCCCTCTCTTACAAGCCCTTCACTGGCTCCCCTTCCCCTTCAGAATCCAATTCAAGCTTCTCACACTCACTTACAAAGCCCTCACCCAATCCTCTCCCATCTACATCTCTGACCTTATCTCCCTTTACTCTCCCGTTCATCCTCTTCGCTCTGCTAATGCACGATGGCTTTCCTGCCTACTGATTACTTCCTACCACTCCTACCGCCAAGATTTTGCACGTGCTGCTCCCTTTCTCTGGAATTCTCTACCTCTCCCCCTCAGACTCTCCACCTCTCTACAGAACTTTAAACGGCTCTCAAGACCCACTTCTTCACCAAACCCAGCCAAATCTCATCCTAACCCTCTGTCCCACACTCGGTCTACCCCATCTGTGTCACCCCTGTCTGTCTACCCCTCTCCTTTAGAATGTAAGCTTTCATGAGCAGAGCCTTCTTCCGTCAATGTGCTTTTCTGCCTCTTACTTAACCTATCTTCCCTACCCTGTACTTGTCCTAAATTGTCTTGAATTGTAAGGGGAGAACCAATTAAAGCAAATCTATTTTCAGCGGGTGAAAATGGCCAGGTACAGTGCATCTGGAAAGTATTCACAGCGCTTCACTTTTTCCACATTTTGTTATGTTACAGCCTTATTCCAAAATGGAATACATTCATTTTTCCCCTCAAACTTCTACACACAATTCCCCATAATGACAACATTAAAAAAGGGATTTTCAAATTTTTGCAAATTTACAAAAAAAAAAAAAAAAACTAAGAAACCACATGTATATAAGTATTCACGGCCTTTGCTCAGTACTTTGTTGATGCACCTTTGGCAGCAATTACAGTCTTTTTGAATATGATGCCACAAGCTTGGCACACCTATCTATGGGCAGTTTCGCCCATTCCTCTTTGCAGCACCTCTCAAGCTCCATCAGGTTGGATGGGAAGCGTCGGTGCACAGCCATTTTCACATCTCTCCAGAGATGTTCAATCGATTCAAGGCTGGGCCACTGAAGGACATTCACAGAGTTGTCCAGAAGCCACTCCTTTGATATCTTGGCTGTGTGCTTAGGGTCGTTGTCCTGCTGAAAGATGAACCGCCACCCCAGTCTGAGGTCAAGAGCGCTCTGGAGCAGGTTTTCATCCAGGATGTCTCTGTACATTGCTGCATTCATCTTTCCCTCTATCCTGTCTAGTCTCCCAGTTCCTGCCCCTGAAAAATATCCCCACAGCATGATGCTGCCACCACCATGCTTCACTGTAGGGATGGTATTGGCCTGGTGATGAGCGGTGCCTGGTTTCCTCCAAACATGACGCCTGGCTTTCACACCAAAGAGTTCAATCCTGGTCTCATCAGATCAGAGAATTGTGTTTCTCAGGGTCTGAGAGTCCTTCAGGTGCACTTTGGGAAACGCCAGGCGGGCTGCCATGTGCTTTATACTAAGGAGTGGCTTCCGTCTGGCCACTCTACCATACAATGTGGAAAAAGTGAAGCGCTGTGAATACTTTCCGGATGTACTGTATCGCGATTAATGACCAATGGTCATTATCATGGTATCCTATTATAGGCCATTTTCATCGGCCAAGCAAGGGACCCGCGATCACATGAAAACACATGGAATCGGGGATAATCCGCGATAAAAGTGCCAGCACTGGGGGGAGCCCGCCATATCGGGGCTAGAAGGATAGCCCCCAGCGATAAAATTACCCACGGTCATTGACTGCTGTTTCTTGTTTCTTTAGGGTTAGCACTAAGATAACGGCGCTAATCCATCTGACTTGTGCTTTCCAGGTTTTTCCCAGTTGTTGGATTAGATGATGGCACTCTCTGTGTCTGCGACTGGTACTCGAGCCAACCACTGTGCCAGACCGCGGCGCACAGCCCCGGCAGCGTCTCTTCTGTGATATCTGACTGGAAGAACAACCTCATCATATCAGCTGGTGAGACATACATTGTCCTACAGCAGGATGTGGTACCAAACGTCCACACCAGACATAATGCTGGAATCGTTACTATCAACCGTCTCCATGTCAACCGTGCGGTGTTACATCTGATTATTCATGTACACATGTGACAAACATGGGAGGCTGCACAACATGTGACCCGTGATTGGTGGTGTGTACGCAGCGCACCCACACATAGTATTCACACTAATCGCAGCAAACGTGCCGCAAATACCCGCTGCCGTGAGTAAGATAATAGAGGACACACTTGTGTAACTTATTATATTATAGTACATATCGCAATAATATATCCCATAGTGTGCTAAGTACCTCACTGTGTCCCATAGTGTAATAAGTACCTCACTGAGTCCCATAGTGTAATAAGTACATCACTGAGTCCCATACTGTGCTAAGTACCTCACTGTGTCCCACACTGTGCTAAGTACCTCACTGATTCCCATAGTGTAATAAATACCTCACTGTGTCCCATACTGTGCTAAGTACCTCACTGTGTCCCACACTGTGCTAAGTACCTCACTGTGTCCCACACTGTGCTAAGTACCTCGCTGTGTCCCACACTGTGCTAAGTACCTCACTGATTCCCATAGTGTAATAAATACCTCACTGTATTCCACACTGTGCTAAGTACCTCACTGTGTCCCACACTGTGCTAAGTACCTCACTGTGTCCCACACTGTGCTAAGTACCTCACTGTGTCCCACACTGTGCTAAGTACCTCACTGTGTCCCACACTGTGCTAAGTACCTCACTGTGTCCCACACTGTGCTAAGTACCTCACTGTGTCCCACACTGTGCTAAGTACCTCACTGTGTCCCACACTGTGCTAAGTACCTCACTGTGTCCCACACTGTGCTAAGTACCTCACTGTGTCCCACACTGTGCTAAACACCTCACTGAGTCCCATAGTGTAATAAGTACCTCACTGTGTCCCACACTGTGCTAAGTACCTCACTGTGTCCCACACTGTGCTAAGTACCTCACTGTAACCCACACTGTGCTAAGTACCTCACTGAGTCCCATAGTGTAATAAGTACCTCACTGATTCCCATAGTGTAATAAATACCTCACTGTATTCCACACTGTGCTAAGTACCTCACTGAGTTCCACACTGTGCTAAGTGCCTCACTGAGTCCCACACTGTGCTAAGTACCTCACTGAGTCCCACACTGTGCTAAACACCTCACTGAGTCCCATAGTGTAATAAGTACCTCACTGAGTCCCATACTATGATAAGTGCCTCACTGAGTCTCACACTGTGCTAAGTACCTCACTGAGTCCCACACTGTGCTAAGTACCTCCCTGAGTCCCACACTGTGCTAAGTACTTCACTGATTCCCATAGTGTAATAAATACCTCACTGTATTCCACACTGTGCTAAGTACCTCACTGTGTCCCACACTGTGCTAAGCACCTCACTGAGTCCCATACTGTGCTAAGTACCTCGCTGTGTCCCACACTGTGCTAAGTACCTCGCTGTGTCCCACACTGTGCTAAACACCTCACTGAGTCCCACACTGTGCTTAGTACCTCACTGTGTCCCACACTGTGCTAAGTACCTCACTGAGTCCCATAGTGTAATAAGTACCTCACTGTGTCCCATACTATGATAAGTGCCTCACTGAGTCCCACACTGTGCTAAGTACCTCACTGAGTCCCACACTGTGCTAAACACCTCACTAAGTCCCATAGTGTAATAAGTACCTCACTGAGTCCCATACTATGATAAGTGCCTCACTGAGTCCCACACTGTGCTAAGTACCTCACTGAGTCCCACACTGTGCTAAACACCTCACTGATTCCCATAGTGTAATAAATACCTCACTGTGTCCCATACTATGATAAGTGCCTCACTGAGTCCCACACTGTGCTAAGTACCTCACTGAGTCCCACACTGTGCTAAGTACCTCACTGAGTCCCATAGTGTAATAAGTGCCTCACTGAGTCCCATACTATGATAAGTGCCTCACTGAGTCCCACACTGTGCTAAGTACCTCACTGAGTCCCACACTGTGCTAAGTACCTCGCTGTGTCCCACACTGTGCTAAGTACCTCACTGATTCCCATAGTGTAATACATACCTCACTGTATCCCACACTGTGCTAAGTACCTCACTGTGTCCCACACTGTGCTAAGTACCTCACTGTGTCCCACACTGTGCTAAGTACCTCACTGTGTCCCACACTGTGCTAAGTACCTCACTGTGTCCCACACTGTGCTAAGTACCTCACTGTGTCCCACACTGTGCTAAGTACCTCACTGTGTCCCACACTGTGCTAAGTACCTCACTGTGTCCCACACTGTGCTAAACACCTCACTGAGTCCCATAGTGTAATAAGTACCTCACTGTGTCCCACACTGTGCTAAGTACCTCACTGTGTCCCACACTGTGCTAAGTACCTCACTGTAACCCACACTGTGCTAAGTACCTCACTGAGTCCCATAGTGTAATAAGTACCTCACTGAGTCCCATAGTGTAATAAGTACCTCACTGAGTCCCATACTATGATAAGTGCCTCACTGAGTCCCACACTGTGCTAAGTACCTCACTGAGTCCCACACTGTGCTAAACACCTCACTGAGTCCCATAGTGTAATAAGTACCTCACTGAGTCCCATACTATGATAAGTGCCTCACTGAGTCTCACACTGTGCTAAGTACCTCACTGAGTCCCACACTGTGCTAAACACCTCACTGAGTCCCATAGTGTAATAAGTACCTCACTGTGTCCCACACTGTGCTAAGTA
The DNA here is from genome assembly GCF_028390025.1 of Pseudophryne corroboree. Classification (NCBI taxonomy): domain Eukaryota; kingdom Metazoa; phylum Chordata; class Amphibia; order Anura; family Myobatrachidae; genus Pseudophryne; species Pseudophryne corroboree. Next base: position 29,399 of record NW_026967756.1, read on the forward strand.
CCTCACTGTGTCCCACACTGTGCTAAGTACCTCACTGTAACCCACACTGTGCTAAGTACCTCACTGAGTCCCATAGTGTAATAAGTACCTCACTGAGTCCCATAGTGTAATAAGTACCTCACTGAGTCCCATACTATGATAAGTGCCTCACTGAGTCCCACACTGTGCTAAGTACCTCACTGAGTCCCACACTGTGCTAAACACCTCACTGAGTCCCATAGTGTAATAAGTACCTCACTGAGTCCCATACTATGATAAGTGCCTCACTGAGTCTCACACTGTGCTAAGTACCTCACTGAGTCCCACACTGTGCTAAGTACCTCACTGTGTCCCACACTGTACTAAGTGCCTCACTGAGTCCCACACTGTGCTAAGTACCTCACTGTGTCCCACACTGTGCTAAGTACCTCACTGAGTCCCACACTGTGCTAAGTACCTCACTGATTCCCATAGTGTAATAAATACCTCACTGTATTCCACACTGTGCTAAGTACCTCATTGAGTTCCACACTGTGCTAAGTGCCTCACTGAGTCCCACACTGTGCTAAGTACCTCACTGTGCTAAACACCTCACTGAGTCCCATAGTGTAATAAGTACCTCACTGAGTCCCATACTATGATAAGTGCCTCACTGAGTCTCACACTGTGCTAAGTACCTCACTGAGTCCCACACTGTGCTAAGTACCTCCCTGAGTCCCACACTGTGCTAAGTACTTCACTGATTCCCATAGTGTAATAAATACCTCACTGTATTCCACACTGTGCTAAGTACCTCACTGTGTCCCACACTGTGCTAAGCACCTCACTGAGTCCCACACTGTGATAGATACCTCACTGTGTTCCACACTGTGCTAAGTACCTCACTGTGTCCCATACTGTGCTAAGCACCTCACTGAGTCCCATACTGTGCTAAGTACCTCACTGTGTCCCACACTGTGCTAAGTACCTCGCTGTGTCCCACACTGTGCTAAACACCTCACTGAGTCCCACACTGTGCTTAGTACCTCACTGTGTCCCACACTGTGCTAAGTACCTCACTGAGTCCCATAGTGTAATAAGTACCTCACTGAGTCCCATACTATGATAAGTGCCTCACTGAGTCCCACACTGTGCTAAGTACCTCACTGAGTCCCACACTGTGCTAAACACTTCACTGAGTCCCATAGTGTAATAAGTACCTCACTGAGTCCCATACTATGATAAGTGCCTCACTGAGTCCCACACTGTGCTAAGTACCTCACTGAGTCCCATAGTGTAATAAGTACCTCACTGAGTCCCATAGTGTAATAAGTACCTCACTGAGTCCCATACTATGATAAGTGCCTCACTGAGTCTCACACTGTGCTAAGTACCTCACTGAGTCCCACACTGTGCTAAGTACCTCACTGTGTCCCACACTGTACTAAGTGCCTCACTGAGTCCCACACTGTGCTAAGTACCTCACTGTGTCCCACACTGTGCTAAGTACCTCACTGAGTCCCACACTGTGCTAAGTACCTCACTGATTCCCATAGTGTAATAAATACCTCACTGTATTCCACACTGTGCTAAGTACCTCACTGAGTTCCACATTGTGCTAAGTGCCTCACTGAGTCCCACACTGTGCTAAGTACCTCACTGAGTCCCACACTGTGCTAAACACCTCACTGAGTCCCATAGTGTAATAAGTACCTCACTGAGTCCCATACTATGATAAGTGCCTCACTGAGTCTCACACTGTGCTAAGTACCTCACTGAGTCCCACACTGTGCTAAGTACCTCCCTGAGTCCCACACTGTGCTAAGTACTTCACTGATTCCCATAGTGTAATAAATACCTCACTGTATTCCACACTGTGCTAAGTACCTCACTGTGTCCCACACTGTGCTAAGCACCTCACTGAGTCCCATACTGTGCTAAGTACCTCGCTGTGTCCCACACTGTGCTAAGTACCTCGCTGTGTCCCACACTGTGCTAAACACCTCACTGAGTCCCACACTGTGCTTAGTACCTCACTGTGTCCCACACTGTGCTAAGTACCTCACTGAGTCCCATAGTGTAATAAGTACCTCACTGTGTCCCATACTATGATAAGTGCCTCACTGAGTCCCACACTGTGCTAAGTACCTCACTGAGTCCCACACTGTGCTAAACACCTCACTGAGTCCCATAGTGTAATAAGTACCTCACTGAGTCCCATACTATGATAAGTGCCTCACTGAGTCCCACACTGTGCTAAGTACCTCACTGAGTCCCACACTGTGCTAAACACCTCACTGATTCCCATAGTGTAATAAATACCTCACTGTGTCCCATACTATGATAAGTGCCTCACTGAGTCCCACACTGTGCTAAGTACCTCACTGAGTCCCACACTGTGCTAAGTACCTCACTGAGTCCCATAGTGTAATAAGTGCCTCACTGAGTCCCATACTATGATAAGTGCCTCACTGAGTCCCACACTGTGCTAAGTACCTCACTGAGTCCCACACTGTGCTAAACACCTCACTGAGTCCCATAGTGTAATAAGTACCTCACTGAGTCCCATACTATGATAAGTGCCTCACTGAGTCTCACACTGTGCTAAGTACCTCACTGTGTCCCACACTGTGCTAAGTGCCTCACTGTGTCCCACACTGTGCTAAGTACCTCACTGTGTCCCACACTGTGCTAAGTACCTCACTGTGTCCCACACTGTGCTAAGTACCTCACTGAGTCCCACACTGTCCTAAGTACCTCACCGTGTCCCACACTGTGCTAAGTACCTCACTGTGTCCCACACTGTGATAGATACCTCACTGAGTCCCACACTGTGCTAAGTACCTCACTGTGTCCCACACTGTGCTAAGTACCTCACTGTGTCCCACACTGTGCTAAGTACCTCACTGAGTCCCACACTGTGCTAAGTACCTCACTGATTCCCATAGTGTAATAAATACCTCACTGTATTCCACACTGTGCTAAGTACCTCACTGAGTTCCACACTGTGCTAAGTGCCTCACTGAGTCCCACACTGTGCTAAGTACCTCACTGAGTCTCACACTGTGCTAAACACCTCACTGAGTCCCATAGTGTAATAAGTACCTCACTGAGTCCCATACTATGATAAGTGCCTCACTGAGTCTCACACTGTGCTAAGTACCTCACTGAGTCCCACACTGTGCTAAGTACCTCCCTGAGTCCCACACTGTGCTAAGTACTTCACTGATTCCCATAGTGTAATAAATACCTCACTGTATTCCACACTGTGCTAAGTACCTCACTGTGTCCCACACTGTGCTAAGCACCTCACTGAGTCCCATACTGTGCTAAGTACCTCGCTGTGTCCCACACTGTGCTAAGTACCTCGCTGTGTCCCACACTGTGCTAAACACCTCACTGAGTCCCACACTGTGCTTAGTACCTCACTGTGTCCCACACTGTGCTAAGTACCTCACTGAGTCCCATAGTGTAATAAGTACCTCACTGTGTCCCATACTATGATAAGTGCCTCACTGAGTCCCACACTGTGCTAAGTACCTCACTGAGTCCCACACTGTGCTAAACACCTCACTGATTCCCATAGTGTAATAAATACCTCACTGTGTCCCATACTATGATAAGTGCCTCACTGAGTCCCACACTGTGCTAAGTACCTCACTGAGTCCCACACTGTGCTAAGTACCTCACTGAGTCCCATAGTGTAATAAGTGCCTCACTGAGTCCCATACTATGATAAGTGCCTCACTGAGTCCCACACTGTGCTAAGTACCTCACTGAGTCCCACACTGTGCTAAACACCTCACTGAGTCCCATAGTGTAATAAGTACCTCACTGAGTCCCATACTATGATAAGTGCCTCACTGAGTCTCACACTGTGCTAAGTACCTCACTGTGTCCCACACTGTGCTAAGTACCTCACTGTGTCCCACACTGTGCTAAGTACCTCACTGTGTCCCACACTGTGCTAAGTACCTCACTGTGTCCCACACTGTGCTAAGTACCTCACTGAGTCCCACACTGTCCTAAGTACCTCACCGTGTCCCACACTGTGCTAAGTACCTCACTATGTCCCACACTGTGATAGATACCTCACTGAGTCCCACACTGTGCTAAGTACCTCACTGTGTCCCACACTGTGCTAAGTACCTCACTGTGTCCCACACTGTGCTAAGTACCTCACTGTGTCCCACACTGTGCTAAGTACCTCACTGAGTCCCACACTGTCCTAAGTACCTCACCGTGTCCCACACTGTGCTAAGTACCTCACTATGTCCCACACTGTGATAGATACCTCACTGTGTCCCACACTGTGCTAAGTACCTCACTGTGTCCCACACTGTGCTAAGTACCTCACTGTGTCCCACACTGTGCTAAGTACCTCACTGAGTCCCATAGTGTAATAAATACATCACTGAGTCCCACACTGTGCTAAGTACCTCACTGAGCCACACACTGTGCTAAGTACCTCACTGTGTCCCACACTGTGCTAAGTACCTCACTGAGTCTCACACTGTGCTAAGTACCTCACTGTGTCCCACACTGTGCTAAGTACCTCACTGTGTCCCACACTGTGCTAAGTACCTCACTGTGTACCATACTGTGCTAAGTACCTCACTGTTTCCCACACTGTGCTAAGTACCTCACTGAGTCCCATAGTGTAATAAGTACCTCACTGAGTCCCATACTGTGATAAGTACCTCACTGTGTCCCATACTGTGCTAAGTACCTCACTGGGTTTCACACTGTGATAGTACCTCACTGAGTCCCACACTGTGCTAAGTACCTCACCGAGTCCCATAGTGTAATAAGTACCTCACTGAGTCCCATACTATGATAAGTACCTCACTGAGTCCCACACTGTGCTAAGTACCTCACCGAGTCCCATAGTGTAATAAGTACCTCACTGAGTCACATACTATGATAAGTACCTCACTGATTCCCATAGTGTAATAAATACCTCACTGAGTCCCACACTTTGCTAAGTACCTCACTGTGTCCCACACTGTGCTAAGTGCCTCACTGAGTCCCATACTGTGCTAAGTACCTCACTGTGTCCCACACTGTGCTAAGTGCCTCACTGAGTCCCATACTGTGCTAAGTACCTCACTGTGTCCCACACTGTGCTAAGTACCTCACTGAGTCCCACACTGTGCTAAGTACCTCACTGTGTCCCACACTGTGCTAAGTACCTCACTGTGTCCCACACTGTGCTAAGTACCTCACTGAGTCCCACACTGTGCTAAGTACCTCACTGAGTCCCACACTGTGCTAAGTACCTCACTGAGTCCCACACTGTGCTAAGTACCTCACTGTGTCCCACACTGTGCTAAGTACCTCACTGTGTCCCACACTGTGCTAAGTACCTCACTGAGTCCCACACTGTGCTAAGTACCTCACTGAGTCCCACACTGTGCTAAGTACCTCACTGAGTCCCATAGTGTAATAAGTACCTCACTGAGTCCCATACTATGATAAGTGCCTCACTGAGTCCCACACTGTGCTAAGTACCTCACTGAGTCCCACACTGTGATAAACACCTCACTGAGTCCCATAGTGTAATAAGTACCTCACTGAGTCCCATACTATGATAAGTGCCTCACTGAGTCCCACACTGTGCTAAGTACCTCACTGAGTCCCACACTGTGCTAAGTACCTCACTGAGTCCCATATTGTAATAAGTACCTCACTGAGTCCCATACTATGATAAGTGCCTCACTGAGTCCCACACTGTGCTAAGTACCTCACTGAGTCCCACACTGTGCTAAGTGCCTCACTGAGTCCATAGTGTAATAAGTACCTCACTGAGTCCCATACTATGATAAGTGCCTCACTGAGTCTCACACTGTGCTAAGTACCTCACTGTGTCCCACACTGTGCTAAGTACCTCACTGAGTCCCACACTGTGCTAAGTACCTCACTGAGTCCCACACTGTGCTAATAATAATAATAATAATAATTTTATTTATATAGCGCTCTTTCTCCAATAGGACTCAAGGCGCTTAACAGATACACAGCATAATATAGTACAGAAAAATAATGAAGTACATTTTTCATAAAATACAGAAGCATGAAGATACTAAAAGAGACACTATGGAAATGCTTGAGTAAACAGGAAAGTCTTGAGTCTACTTTTGAAGGATTCTATAGTTGGGGCCTCTCGCACTGTGCTGGGAAGTGAGTTCCATAGAGTCGGAGCCGCATGACTAAAAGCTCGACCCCCAGATGAATTACGGTAGATTCTAGGTACTGCTAAAAGTCCTTCATCTACAGATCGCAGTAATCGAGTGGGGCAGTATGGGATCAGAAGCTGTTTCAGGTACCTTGGGCCTTGGTCATGTAATGCTTTGAAACTCAGTAAGCCAATCTTGAAGAGGATTCGCCATCTTACAGGCAGCCAGTGAAGGGAGTAGAGGATGGGTGTTATGTGGCTGGAACGGGGCTGGTTGGTTAACAGCCTGGCAGCTGTGTTTTGCACCAGCTGTAAGCGTTGCAATTCTTTTGCTGGTAGACCAAGGTAGAGGGCATTACAGTAGTCTAATCGAGATGATACAAATGCATGTATGACTTTTGGCATATCATCTGAGGGAATTAAGTGCTTGATTCTGGCTATGTTCCTCAGGTGAAAGAATGAGGATTTGATTGTGGCTGATATCTGATGTTTAAGTGTCAAGCCATCATCCAGGACAACGCCAAGATTCCGCACATGATCACTGGTCTGTAATTCTGAATCCCCGAGTGTAAGTCCAGTTGGTTGGCTATGCTGCAGTCTTGTCCTTTGATGTTGCGGTCGTATTATAAGGACCTCTGTTTTATCCGGGTTCAGTCGCAGCCAACTGGCGCTCATCCACTCCTGTAGTTCAGCTAGACAGCCATTCAGGGTTGCTACTGGGTTATCAGTGCCCGGAGCAAAGGACAAGTACAGTTGTGTATCATCTGCATAGCAGTGGTAGACCAGGCCATGGCGCCTGATTATTTCGCCCAATGGGAGCATGTATACTGCAAAAAGCATGGGGGATAGTATAGAACCTTGTGGGACACCACATGGCAATGGCACTGGTGGTGATGAGTATAATCCAGATGATACTCTCTGTGACCTGCCTGTGAGAAATGATTTGAACCAGTTTAGGACTGTGCCATCCAGACCACAGAAGTGTATCAGTCGCTCAATCAAAAGCCCGTGGTCCACGGTATCAAATGCTGCCGAGAGATCCAGAAGGATTAATATTGAACAGTCACCTCTGTCTTTTGCCATCAGAAGATCATTTAACACACACACCAGGGCTGTTTCAGTGCTATGTCTTCTCCTGAATCCTGATTGAAATGGATCATAAATATCATGGGTTGTCAGGCGAGTTTCCAGTTGATATGCAACCACTTTCTCAATAACCTTTCCTAGGAAAGGAAGGTTTGATACCGGTCTGTAGTTGGACATGCAGTCGGGATCTAAATTAGGTTTTTTAAGAAGTGGTCTAACTAAGTACCTCACTGTGTCCCACACTGTGCTAAGGCCCTCATTCCGAGTTGTTCGCTCTGTAAAAATCTTCGCATCGCAGCGATTTTCCGCTTAATGCGCATGCGCAGTGTCCGCACTGCGACTGCGCCAAGTAAATTTGCTATGCAGTTAGGATTTTTACTCACGGCTTTTTCATCGGTCTGGCGATCGTAATGTGATTGACAGGAAATGGGTATTACTGGGCGGAAACAGGCCGTTTTATGGGCGTGTGGGAAAAAACGCTACCGTTTCCGGAAAAAACGCAGGAGTGGCCGGAGAAACGGAGGAGTGTCTGGGCGAACGCTGGGTGTGTTTGTGACGTCAAACCAGGAACGACAAGCAGTGAACTGATCGCAGATGCCGAGTAAGTCTGAAGCTACTCAGAAACTGCTACGAGGTGTGTAATCGCAATATTGCGAATACATCGTTCGCAATTTTAAGATGCTAAGATTCACTCCCAGTAGGCGGCGGCTTAGCATGAGCAAATCTGCTAAAATCCGCTTGCGAGCGAACAACTCGGAATGAGGGCCAAAGTACCTCACTGTGTCCCACACTGTGCTAAGTACCTCACTGAGTCCCACACTGTGCTAAGTACCTCACTGTGTCCCACACTGTGCTAAGTACCTCACTGAGTCCCACACTGTGCTAAGTACCTCACTGAGTCCCACACTGTGCTAAGTACCTCACTGTGTCCCATACTGTGCTAAGTACCTCACTGTGTCCCATACTGTGCTAAGTACCTCACTGTGTCCCACACTGTGCTAAGTACCTCACTGTGTCCCACACTGTGCTAAGTACCTCACTGTGTCCCACACTGTGCTAAGTACCTCACTGTGTCCCACACTGTGCTAAGTACCTCACTGTGTCCCACACTGTGCTAAGTACCTCACTGAGTCCCACACTGTCCTAAGTACCTCACCGTGTCCCACACTGTGCTAAGTACCTCACTGTGTCCCACACTGTGATAGATACCTCACTGAGTCCCACACTGTGCTAAGTACCTCACTGTGTCCCACACTGTGCTAAGTACCTCACTGTGTCCCACACTGTGCTAAGTACCTCACTGTGTCCCACACTGTGCTAAGTACCTCACTGTGTCCCACACTGTGCTAAGTACCTCACTGAGTCCCACACTGTCCTAAGTACCTCACCGTGTCCCACACTGTGCTAAGTACCTCACTATGTCCCACACTGTGATAGATACCTCACTGTGTCCCACACTGTGCTAAGTACCTCACTGTGTCCCACACTGTGCTAAGTACCTCACTGTGTCCCACACTGTGCTAAGTACCTCACTGAGTCCCACACTGTGCTAAGTACCTCACTGAGTCCCACACTGTGCTAAGTACCTCACTGTGTCCCACACTGTGCTAAGTACCTCACTGAGTCCCATAGTGTAATAAATACCTCACTGAGTCCCACACTGTGCTAAGTAACTCACTGAGCAATACAATGTGCTAAGTACCTCACTGTGTCCCATACTGTGCTAAGTACCTCACTGAGTCTCACACTGTGCTAAGTACCTCACTGTGTCCCACACTGTGCTAAGTACCTCACTTTGTCCCACACTGTGCTAAGTACCTCACTGTGTCCCACACTATGCTAAGTACCTCACTGTGTCCCACACTGTGCTAAGTACCTCACTGTGTCCCACACTGTGCTAAGTACCTCACTGTGTCCCACACTGTGCTAAGTACCTCACTGTGTCCCACACTGTGCTAAGTACCTCACTGTGTCCCACACTGTGCTAAGTACCTCACTGTGTACCATACTGTGCTAAGTACCTCACTGTGTCCCACACTGTGCTAAGTACCTCACTGATTCCCATAGTGTAATAAATACCTCACTGAGTCCCACACTTTGCTAAGTACCTCACTGTGTCCCACACTTTGCTAAGTACCTCACTGTGTCCCACACTGTGCTAAGTACCTCACTGTGTCCCACACTGTGCTAAGTGCCTCACTGAGTCCCATACTGTGCTAAGTACCTCACTGTGTCCCACACTGTGCTAAGTACCTCACTGAGTCCCACACTGTGCTAAGTACCTCACTGTGTCCCACACTGTGCTAAGTACCTCACTGTGTCCCACACTGTGCTAAGTACCTCACTGTGTCCCACACTGTGCTAAGTACCTCACTGAGTCCCACACTGTGCTAAGTACCTCACTGAGTCCCACACTGTGCTAAGTACCTCACTGAGTCCCACACTGTGCTAAGTACCTCACTGAGTCCCACACTGTGCTAAGTACCTCACTGTGTCCCACACTGTGCTAAGTACCTCACTGTGTCCCACACTGTGCTAAGTACCTCACTGTGTCCCACACTGTGCTAAGTACATCACTGTGTCCCACACTGTGCTAAGTACCTCACTGTGTCCCACACTGTGCTAAGTACCCCACTTAGTCCCATAGTGTAATAAGTACCTCACTGAGTCCCATACTATGATAAGTACCTCACTGAGTCCCACACTGTGCTAAGTACCTCACTGAGTCCCACACTGTGCTAAGTACCTCACTGTGTCCCACACTGTGCTAAGTACCTCACTGTGTCCCACACTGTGCTAAGTACATCACTGTGTCCCACACTGTGCTAAGTACCTCACTGTGTCCCACACTGTGCTAAGTACCCCACTTAGTCCCATAGTGTAATAAGTACCTCACTGAGTCCCATACTATGATAAGTACCTCACTGAGTCCCACACTGTGCTAAGTACCTCACTGAGTCCCACACTGTGCTAAACACCTCACTGAGTCCCATAGTGTAATAAGTACCTCACTGAGTCCCATACTATGATAAGTGCCTCACTGAGTCTCACACTGTGCTAAGTACCTCACTGAGTCCCACACTGTGCTAAGTACCTCACTGTGTCCCACACTGTGCTAAGTGCCTCACTGAGTCCCATACTGTGCTAAGTACCTCACTGTGTCCCACACTGTGCTAAGTACCTCACTGTGTACCATACTGTGCTAAGTACCTCACTGTTTCCCACACTGTGCTAAGTACCTCACTGAGTCCCATAGTGTAATAAGTACCTCACTGAGTCCCATACTGTGATAAGTACCTCACTGTGTCCCATACTGTGCTAAGTACCTCACTGGGTTTCACACTGTGATAGTACCTCACTGAGTCCCACACTGTGCTAAGTACCTCACCGAGTCCCATAGTGTAATAAGTACCTCACTGAGTCCCATACTATGATAAGTACCTCACTGAGTCCCACACTGTGCTAAGTGCCTCACTGAGTCCCATACTGTGCTAAGTACCTCACTGTGTCCCACACTGTGCTAAGTGCCTCACTGAGTCCCATACTGTGCTAAGTACCTCACTGTGTCCCACACTGTGCTAAGTACCTCACTGAGTCCCACACTGTGCTAAGTACCTCACTGTGTCCCACACTGTGCTAAGTACCTCACTGTGTCCCACACTGTGCTAAGTAACTCACTGAGTCCCACACTGTGCTAAGTACCTCACTGAGTCCCACACTGTGCTAAGTACCTCACTGAGTCCCACACTGTGCTAAGTACCTCACTGTGTCCCACACTGTGCTAAGTACCTCACTGTGTCCCACACTGTGCTAAGTACCTCACTGTGTCCCACACTGTGCTAAGTACCTCACTGAGTCCCACACTGTGCTAAGTACCTCACTGAGTCCCATAGTGTAATAAGTACCTCACTGAGTCCCATACTATGATAAGTGCCTCACTGAGTCCCACACTGTGCTAAGTACCTCACTGAGTCCCACACTGTGATAAACACCTCACTGAGTCCCATAGTGTAATAAGTACCTCACTGAGTCCCATACTATGATAAGTGCCTCACTGAGTCCCACACTGTGCTAAGTACCTCACTGAGTCCCACACTGTGCTAAGTACCTCACTGAGTCCCATAGTGTAATAAGTACCTCACTGAGTCCCGTACTATGATAAGTGCCTCACTGAGTCCCACACTGTGCTAAGTACCTCACTGAGTCCCACACTGTGCTAAGTGCCTCACTGAGTCCATAGTGTAAAAAGTACCTCACTGAGTCCCATACTATGATAAGTGCCTCACTGAGTCTCACACTGTGCTAAGTACCTCACTGTGTCCCACACTGTGCTAAGTACCTCACTGAGTCCCACACTGTGCTAAGTACCTCACTGAGTCCCACACTGTGCTAAGTACCTCACTGTGTCCCACACTGTGCTAAGTACCTCACTGTGTCCCACACTGTGCTAAGGCCCTCATTCCGAGTTGTTCGCTCTGTAAAAATCTTCGCATCGCAGCGATTTTCCGCTTAATGCGCATGCGCAGTGTCCGCACTGCGACTGCGCCAAGTAAATTTGCTATGCAGTTAGGATTTTTACTCACGGCTTTTTCATCGGTCTGGCGATCGTAATGTGATTGACAGGAAATGGGTGTTACTGGGCGGAAACAGGCCGTTTTATGGGCGTGTGGGAAAAAACGCTACCGTTTCCGGAAAAAACGCAGGAGTGGCCGGAGAAACGGAGGAGTGTCTGGGCGAACGCTGGGTGTGTTTGTGACGTCAAACCAGGAACGACAAGCAGTGAACTGATCGCAGATGCCGAGTAAGTCTGAAGCTACTCAGAAACTGCTACGAGGTGTGTAATCGCAATATTGCGAATACATCGTTCGCAATTTTAAGATGCTAAGATTCACTCCCAGTAGGCGGCGGCTTAGCATGAGCAAATCTGCTAAAATCCGCTTGCGAGCGAACAACTCGGAATGAGGGCCAAAGTACCTCACTGTGTCCCACACTGTGCTAAGTACCTCACTGAGTCCCACACTGTGCTAAGTACCTCACTGTGTCCCACACTGTGCTAAGTACCTCACTGAGTCCCACACTGTGCTAAGTACCTCACTGTGTCCCACACTGTGCTAAGTACCTCACTGTGTCCCATACTGTGCTAAGTACCTCACTGTGTCCCACACTGTGCTAAGTACCTCACTGTGTCCCACACTGTGCTAAGTACCTCACTGTGTCCCACACTGTGCTAAGTACCTCACTGTGTCCCACACTGTGCTAAGTACCTCACTGTGTCCCACACTGTGCTAAGTACCTCACTGTGTCCCACACTGTGCTAAGTACCTCACTGTGTCCCACACTGTGCTAAGTACCTCACTGTGTCCCACACTGTGCTAAGTACCTCACTGAGTCCCACACTGTCCTAAGTACCTCACCGTGTCCCACACTGTGCTAAGTACCTCACTGTGTCCCACACTGTGATAGATACCTCACTGAGTCCCACACTGTGCTAAGTACCTCACTGTGTCCCACACTGTGCTAAGTACCTCACTGTGTCCCACACTGTGCTAAGTACCTCACTGTGTCCCACACTGTGCTAAGTACCTCACTGTGTCCCACACTGTGCTAAGTACCTCACTGAGTCCCACACTGTCCTAAGTACCTCACCGTGTCCCACACTGTGCTAAGTACCTCACTATGTCCCACACTGTGATAGATACCTCACTGTGTCCCACACTGTGCTAAGTACCTCACTGTGTCCCACACTGTGCTAAGTACCTCACTGAGTCCCACACTGTGCTAAGTACCTCACTGTGTCCCACACTGTGCTAAGTACCTCACTGAGTCCCATAGTGTAATAAATACCTCACTGAGTCCCACACTGTGCTAAGTAACTCACTGAGCAATACAATGTGCTAAGTACCTCACTGTGTCCCATACTGTGCTAAGTACCTCACTGAGTCTCACACTGTGCTAAGTACCTCACTGTGTCCCACACTGTGCTAAGTACCTCACTTTGTCCCACACTGTGCTAAGTACCTCACTGTGTCCCACACTGTGCTAAGTACCTCACTGTGTCCCACACTGTGCTAAGTACCTCACTGTGTCCCACACTGTGCTAAGTACCTCACTGTGTCCCACACTGTGCTAAGTACCTCACTGTGTCCCACACTGTGCTAAGTACCTCACTGTGTCCCACACTGTGCTAAGTACCTCACTGTGTACCATACTGTGCTAAGTACCTCACTGTGTCCCACACTGTGCTAAGTACCTCACTGAGTCCCATAGTGTAATAAGTACCTCACTGAGTCCCATACTGTGATAAGTACCTCACTGTGTCCCATACTGTGCTAAGTACCTCACTGAGTCCCACACTGTGCTAAGTACCTCACCGAGTCCCATAGTGTAATAAGTACCTCACTGAGTCACATACTATGATAAGTACCTCACTGATTCCCATAGTGTAATAAATACCTCACTGAGTCCCACACTTTGCTAAGTACCTCACTGTGTCCCACACTGTGCTAAGTACCTCACTGTGTCCCACACTGTGCTAAGTGCCTCACTGAGTCCCATACTGTGCTAAGTACCTCACTGTGTCCCACACTGTGCTAAGTACCTCACTGTGTCCCACACTGTGCTAAGTACCTCACTGTGTCCCACACTGTGCTAAGTACCTCACTGTGTCCCACACTGTGCTAAGTACCTCACTGTGTCCCACACTGTGCTAAGTACCTCACTGTGTCCCACACTGTGCTAAGTACCTCACTGTGTCCCACACTGTGCTAAGTACCTCACTGAGTCCCACACTGTGCTAAGTACCTCACTGAGTCCCACACTGTGCTAAGTACCTCACTGAGTCCCACACTGTGCTAAGTACCTCACTGTGTCCCACACTGTGCTAAGTACCTCACTGTGTCCCACACTGTGCTAAGTACATCACTGTGTCCCACACTGTGCTAAGTACCTCACTGTGTCCCACACTGTGCTAAGTACCTCACTTAGTCCCATAGTGTAATAAGTACCTCACTGAGTCCCATACTATGATAAGTACCTCACTGAGTCCCACACTGTGCTAAGTACCTCACTGAGTCCCACACTGTGCTAAACACCTCACTGAGTCCCATAGTGTAATAAGTACCTCACTGAGTCCCATACTATGATAAGTGCCTCACTGAGTCTCACACTGTGCTAAGTACCTCACTGAGTCCCACACTGTGCTAAGTACCTCACTGTGTCCCACACTGTGCTAAGTGCCTCACTGAGTCCCATACTGTGCTAAGTACCTCACTGTGTCCCACACTGTGCTAAGTACCTCACTGAGTCCCACACTGTGCTAAGTACCTCACTGTGTCCCACACTGTGCTAAGTACCTCACTGTGTCCCACACTGTGCTAAGTACCTCACTGTGTCCCACACTGTGCTAAGTACCTCACTGTGTCCCACACTGTGCTAAGTACCTCACTGTGTCCCACACTGTGCTAAGTACCTCACTGTGTCCCACACTGTGCTAAGTACCTCACTGTGTCCCACACTGTGCTAAGTACCTCACTGTGTCCCACACTGTGCTAAGTACCTCACTGTGTCCCACACTGTGCTAAGTACCTCACCGTGTCCCACACTGTGCTAAGTACCTCACTGTGTCCCACACTGTGATAGATACCTCACTGAGTCCCACACTGTGCTAAGTACCTCACTGTGTCCCACACTGTGCTAAGTACCTCACTGTGTCCCACACTGTGCTAAGTACCTCACTGTGTCCCACACTGTGCTAAGTACCTCACTGTGTCCCACACTGTGCTAAGTACCTCACTGAGTCCCACACTGTGCTAAGTACCTCACTGTGTCCCACACTGTGCTAAGTACCTCACTGAGTCCCATAGTGTAATAAATACCTCACTGAGTCCCACACTGTGCTAAGTAACTCACTGAGCAATACAATGTGCTAAGTACCTCACTGTGTCCCATACTGTGCTAAGTACCTCACTGAGTCTCACACTGTGCTAAGTACCTCACTGTGTCCCACACTGTGCTAAGTACCTCACTGTGTCCCACACTGTGCTAAGTACCTCACTGTGTCCCACACTGTGCTAAGTACCTCACTGTGTCCCACACTGTGCTAAGTACCTCACTGTGTCCCACACTGTGCTAAGTACCTCACTGCGTCCCACACTGTGCTAAGTACCTCACTGTGTCCCACACTGTGCTAAGTACCTCACTGTGTACCATACTGTGCTAAGTACCTCACTGTGTCCCACACTGTGCTAAGTACCTCACTGAGTCCCATAGTGTAATAAGTACCTCACTGAGTCCCATACTGTGATAAGTACCTCACTGTGTCCCATACTGTGCTAAGTACCTCAATGTGTCCCACACTGTGCTAAGTACCTCACTGTGTCCCACACTGTGCTAAGTACCTCACTGTGTCCCACACTGTGCTAAGTACCTCACCGTGTCCCACACTGTGCTAAGTACCTCACTGTGTCCCACACTGTGATAGATACCTCACTGAGTCCCACACTGTGCTAAGTACCTCACTGTGTCCCACACTGTGCTAAGTACCTCACTGTGTCCCACACTGTGCTAAGTACCTCACTGTGTCCCACACTGTGCTAAGTACCTCACTGAGTCCCACACTGTCCTAAGTACCACACCGTGTCCCACACTGTGCTAAGTACCTCACTGTGTCCCACACTGTGATAGATACCTCACTGAGTCCCACACTGTGCTAAGTACCTCACTGTGTCCCACACTGTGCTAAGTACCTCACTGTGTCCCACACTGTGCTAAGTACCTCACTGTGTCCCACACTGTGCTAAGTACCTCACTGAGTCCCACACTGTGCTAAGTACCTCACTGTGTCCCACACTGTGCTAAGTACCTCACTGAGTCCCATAGTGTAATAAATACCTCACTGAGTCCCACACTGTGCTAAGTATCTCACTGAGCAATACAATGTGCTAAGTACCTCACTGAGTCTCACACTGTGCTAAGTACCTCACTGTGTCCCACACGTGCTAAGTACCTCACTGTGTCCCACACTGTGCTAAGTACCTCACTGTGTCCCACACTGTGCTAAGTACATCACTGTGTCCCACACTGTGCTAAGTACCTCACTGTGTCCCACACTGTGCTAAGTACCTCACTGTGTCCCACACTGTGCTAGGTACCTCACTGTGTCCCACACTGTGCTAAGTACCTCACTGTGTCCCACACTGTGCTAAGTACCTCACTGTGTCCCACACTGTGCTAAGTACCTCACTGAGTCCCACACTGTCCTAAGTACCACACCGTGTCCCACACTGTGCTAAGTACCTCACTGTGTCCCACACTGTGATAGATACCTCACTGAGTCCCACACTGTGCTAAGTACCTCACTGTGTCCCACACTGTGCTAAGTACCTCACTGTGTCCCACACTGTGCTAAGTACCTCACTGTGTCCCACACTGTGCTAAGTACCTCACTGTGTCCCACACTGTGCTAAGTACCTCACTGTGTCCCACACTGTGCTAAGTACCTCACTGAGTCCCACACTGTCCTAAGTACCTCACCGTGTCCCACACTGTGCTAAGTACCTCACTATGTCCCACACTGTGATAGATACCTCACTGTGTCCCACACTGTGCTAAGTACCTCACTGTGTCCCACACTGTGCTAAGTACCTCACTGAGTCCCACACTGTGCTAAGTACCTCACTGTGTACCACACTGTGCTAAGTACCTCACTGAGTCCCATAGTGTAATAAATACCTCACTGAGTCCCACACTGTGCTAAGTACCTCACTGAGCCACACACTGTGCTAAGTACCTCACTGTGTCCCACACTGTGCTAAGTACCTCACTGAGTCCCACACTGTGCTAAGTACCTCACTGTGTCCCACACTGTGCTAAGTACCTCACTGTGTCCCACACTGTGCTAAGTACCTCACTGTGTCCCACACTGTGCTAAGTACCTCACTGTGTCCCACACTGTGCTAAGTACCTCACTGTGTCCCACACTGTGCTAAGTACCTCACTGTGTACCATACTGTGCTAAGTACCTCACTGTGTCCCACACTGTGCTAAGTACCTCACTGAGTCCCATAGTGTAATAAGTACCTCACTGAGTCCCATACTGTGCTAAGTACCTCACTGTGTTTCACACTGTGATAGTACCTCACTGAGTCCCACACTGTGCTAAGTACCTCACCGAGTCCCATAGTGTAATAAGTACCTCACTGAGTCACATACTATGATAAGTACCTTACTGATTCCCATAGTGTAATAAATACCTCACTGAGTCCCACACTGTGCTAAGTACCTCACTGTGTCCCACACTGTGCTAAGTACCTCACTGTGTCCCACACTGTGCTAAGTACCTCACTGTGTCCCACACTGTGCTAAGTACCTCACTGTGTCCCACACTGTGCTAAGTACCTCACTGTGTCCCACACTGTGCTAAGTACCTCACTGTGTCCCACACTGTGCTAAGTACCTCACTGTGTCCCACACTGTGCTAAGTACCTCACTGTGTCCGACACTGTGCTCAGTACCTCACTGTGTCCCACACTGTGCTCAGTACCTCACTATGTACCACACTGTGATAGATACCTCACTGTGTCCCACACTGTGCTAAGTACCTCACTGTGTCCCACACTGTGCTAAGTACCTCACTGAGTCCCACACTGTGCTAAGTACCTCACTGAGTCCCACACTGTGCTAAGTACCTCACTGTGTCCCACACTGTGCTAAGTACCTCACTGTGTCCCACACTGTGCTAAGTACCTCACTGAGTCCCACACTGTGCTAAGTACCTCACTGTGTCCCACACTGTGCTAAGTACCTCACTGAGTCCCACACTGTGCTAAGTACCTCACTAAGTCCCACACTGTGCTAAGTACCTCACTGTGTCCCACACTGTGCTAAGTACCTCACTGTGTCCCACACTGTGCTAAGTACCTCACTGTGTCCCACACTGTGCTAAGTACTTCACTGTGTCCCACACTGTGCTAAGTACTTCACTGTGTCCCACACTGTGCTAAGTACCTCACTGTGTCCCACACTGTGTTAAGTACCTCACTGTGTCCCACACTGTGCTAAGTACCTCACTGAGTCCCACACTGTGCTAAGTACCTCACTGAGTCCCACACTGTGCTAAGTACCTCACTGAGTCCCACATTGTGCTAAGTACCTCACTGAGTCCCACACTGTGCTAAGTACCTCACTGAGTCTCACACTGTGCTAAGTACCTCACTGAGTCCCAAACTGTGATAGATACCTCACTGTGTCCCACACTGTGATAGATACCTCACTGTGTCCCACACTGTGCTACGTACCTCACTGTGTCCCACACTGTGCTAAGTACCTCACTGAGTCCCACACTGCTAAGTACCTCACTGAGTCCCACACTGTGCTAAGTACCTCACTGTGTCCCACACTGTGCTAAGTACCTCACTGTGTCCCACACTGTGCTAAGTACCTCACTGTGTCCCACAATGTGCTAAGTACCTCACTGTGTCCCACACTGTGCTAAGTACCTCACTGTGTCCCACACTGTGCTAAGTACCTCACTGTGTCCCACACTGTGCTCAGTACCTCACTGTGTCCCACACTGTGCTAAGTACCTCACTGTGTCCCACACTGTGCTAAGTACCTCACTGAGTCCCATAGTGTAATAAATACCTCACTGAGTCCCACACTGTGCTAAGTAACTCACTGAGCAATACAATGTGCTAAGTACCTCACTGTGTCCCATACTGTGCTAAGTACCTCACTGAGTCTCACACTGTGCTAAGTACCTCACTGTGTCCCACACTGTGCTAAGTACCTCACTGTGTCCCACACTGTGCTAAGTACCTCACTGTGTCCCACACTGTGCTAAGTACCTCACTGTGTCCCACACTGTGCTAAGTACCTCACCGTGTCCCACACTGTGCTAAGTACCTCACTGTGTCCCACACTGTGCTAAGTACCTCACTGTGTCCCACACTGTGCTAAGTACCTCACTGTGTCCCACACTGTGCTAAGTACCTCACTGTGTCCCACACTGTGCTAAGTACCTCACCGTGTCCCACACTGTGCTAAGTACCTCACTGTGTCCCACACTGTGATAGATACCTCACTGAGTCCCACACTGTGCTAAGTACCTCACTGTGTCCCACACTGTGCTAAGTACCTCACTGTGTCCCACACTGTGCTAAGTACCTCACTGTGTCCCACACTGTGCTAAGTACCTCACTGTGTCCCACACTGTGCTAAGTACCTCACTGAGTCCCACACTGTGCTAAGTACCTCACTGTGTCCCACACTGTGCTAAGTACCTCACTGAGTCCCATAGTGTAATAAATACCTCACTGAGTCCCACACTGTGCTAAGTAACTCACTGAGCAATACAATGTGCTAAGTACCTCACTGTGTCCCATACTGTGCTAAGTACCTCACTGAGTCTCACACTGTGCTAAGTACCTCACTGTGTCCCACACTGTGCTAAGTACCTCACTGTGTCCCACACTGTGCTAAGTACCTCACTGTGTCCCACACTGTGCTAAGTACCTCACTGTGTCCCACACTGTGCTAAGTACCTCACTGTGTCCCACACTGTGCTAAGTACCTCACTGCGTCCCACACTGTGCTAAGTACCTCACTGTGTCCCACACTGTGCTAAGTACCTCACTGTGTACCATACTGTGCTAAGTACCTCACTGTGTCCCACACTGTGCTAAGTACCTCACTGAGTCCCACACTGTGCTAAGTACCTCACTGAGTCCCACACTGTGCTAAGTACCTCACTGTGTCCCACACTGTGCTAAGTACCTCACTGCGTCCCACACTGTGCTAAGTACCTCACTGTGTCCCACACTGTGCTAAGTACCTCACTGTGTACCATACTGTGCTAAGTACCTCACTGTGTCCCACACTGTGCTAAGTACCTCACTGAGTCCCATAGTGTAATAAGTACCTCACTGAGTCCCATACTGTGATAAGTACCTCACTGTGTCCCATACTGTGCTAAGTACCTCACTGTGTCCCACACTGTGCTAAGTACCTCACTGTGTCCCACACTGTGCTAAGTACCTCACTGTGTCCCACACTGTGCTAAGTACCTCACTGAGTCCCACACTGTGCTAAGTACCTCACTGTGTCCCACACTGTGCTAAGTACCTCACTGAGTCCCATAGTGTAATAAATACCTCACTGAGTCCCACACTGTGCTAAGTAACTCACTGAGCAATACAATGTGCTAAGTACCTCACTGTGTCCCATACTGTGCTAAGTACCTCACTGAGTCTCACACTGTGCTAAGTACCTCACTGTGTCCCACACTGTGCTAAGTACCTCACTGTGTCCCACACTGTGCTAAGTACCTCACTGTGTCCCACACTGTGCTAAGTACCTCACTGTGTCCCACACTGTGCTAAGTACCTCACTGTGTCCCACACTGTGCTAAGTACCTCACTGCGTCCCACACTGTGCTAAGTACCTCACTGTGTCCCACACTGTGCTAAGTACCTCACTGTGTACCATACTGTGCTAAGTACCTCACTGTGTCCCACACTGTGCTAAGTACCTCACTGAGTCCCATAGTGTAATAAGTACCTCACTGAGTCCCATACTGTGATAAGTACCTCACTGTGTCCCATACTGTGCTAAGTACCTCAATGTGTCCCACACTGTGCTAAGTACCTCACTGTGTCCCACACTGTGCTAAGTACCTCACTGTGTCCCACACTGTGCTAAGTACCTCACCGTGTCCCACACTGTGCTAAGTACCTCACTGTGTCCCACACTGTGATAGATACCTCACTGAGTCCCACACTGTGCTAAGTACCTCACTGTGTCCCACACTGTGCTAAGTACCTCACTGTGTCCCACACTGTGCTAAGTACCTCACTGTGTCCCACACTGTGCTAAGTACCTCACTGAGTCCCACACTGTCCTAAGTACCACACCGTGTCCCACACTGTGCTAAGTACCTCACTGTGTCCCACACTGTGATAGATACCTCACTGAGTCCCACACTGTGCTAAGTACCTCACTGTGTCCCACACTGTGCTAAGTACCTCACTGTGTCCCACACTGTGCTAAGTACCTCACTGTGTCCCACACTGTGCTAAGTACCTCACTGAGTCCCACACTGTGCTAAGTACCTCACTGTGTCCCACACTGTGCTAAGTACCTCACTGAGTCCCATAGTGTAATAAATACCTCACTGAGTCCCACACTGTGCTAAGTATCTCACTGAGCAATACAATGTGCTAAGTACCTCACTGAGTCTCACACTGTGCTAAGTACCTCACTGTGTCCCACACGTGCTAAGTACCTCACTGTGTCCCACACTGTGCTAAGTACCTCACTGTGTCCCACACTGTGCTAAGTACATCACTGTGTCCCACACTGTGCTAAGTACCTCACTGTGTCCCACACTGTGCTAAGTACCTCACTGTGTCCCACACTGTGCTAGGTACCTCACTGTGTCCCACACTGTGCTAAGTACCTCACTGTGTCCCACACTGTGCTAAGTACCTCACTGTGTCCCACACTGTGCTAAGTACCTCACTGAGTCCCACACTGTCCTAAGTACCACACCGTGTCCCACACTGTGCTAAGTACCTCACTGTGTCCCACACTGTGATAGATACCTCACTGAGTCCCACACTGTGCTAAGTACCTCACTGTGTCCCACACTGTGCTAAGTACCTCACTGTGTCCCACACTGTGCTAAGTACCTCACTGTGTCCCACACTGTGCTAAGTACCTCACTGTGTCCCACACTGTGCTAAGTACCTCACTGTGTCCCACACTGTGCTAAGTACCTCACTGAGTCCCACACTGTCCTAAGTACCTCACCGTGTCCCACACTGTGCTAAGTACCTCACTATGTCCCACACTGTGATAGATACCTCACTGTGTCCCACACTGTGCTAAGTACCTCACTGTGTCCCACACTGTGCTAAGTACCTCACTGAGTCCCACACTGTGCTAAGTACCTCACTGTGTACCACACTGTGCTAAGTACCTCACTGAGTCCCATAGTGTAATAAATACCTCACTGAGTCCCACACTGTGCTAAGTACCTCACTGTGTCCCACACTGTGCTAAGTACCTCACTGAGTCCCATAGTGTAATAAATACCTCACTGAGTCCCACACTGTGCTAAGTAACTCACTGAGCAATACAATGTGCTAAGTACCTCACTGTGTCCCATACTGTGCTAAGTACCTCACTGAGTCTCACACTGTGCTAAGTACCTCACTGTGTCCCACACTGTGCTAAGTACCTCACTGTGTCCCACACTGTGCTAAGTACCTCACTGTGTCCCACACTGTGCTAAGTACCTCACTGTGTCCCACACTGTGCTAAGTACCTCACTGTGTCCCACACTGTGCTAAGTACCTCACTGCGTCCCACACTGTGCTAAGTACCTCACTGTGTCCCACACTGTGCTAAGTACCTCACTGTGTACCATACTGTGCTAAGTACCTCACTGTGTCCCACACTGTGCTAAGTACCTCACTGAGTCCCATAGTGTAATAAGTACCTCACTGAGTCCCATACTGTGATAAGTACCTCACTGTGTCCCATACTGTGCTAAGTACCTCAATGTGTCCCACACTGTGCTAAGTACCTCACTGTGTCCCACACTGTGCTAAGTACCTCACTGTGTCCCACACTGTGCTAAGTACCTCACCGTGTCCCACACTGTGCTAAGTACCTCACTGTGTCCCACACTGTGATAGATACCTCACTGAGTCCCACACTGTGCTAAGTACCTCACTGTGTCCCACACTGTGCTAAGTACCTCACTGTGTCCCACACTGTGCTAAGTACCTCACTGTGTCCCACACTGTGCTAAGTACCTCACTGAGTCCCACACTGTCCTAAGTACCACACCGTGTCCCACACTGTGCTAAGTACCTCACTGTGTCCCACACTGTGATAGATACCTCACTGAGTCCCACACTGTGCTAAGTACCTCACTGTGTCCCACACTGTGCTAAGTACCTCACTGTGTCCCACACTGTGCTAAGTACCTCACTGTGTCCCACACTGTGCTAAGTACCTCACTGAGTCCCACACTGTGCTAAGTACCTCACTGTGTCCCACACTGTGCTAAGTACCTCACTGAGTCCCATAGTGTAATAAATACCTCACTGAGTCCCACACTGTGCTAAGTATCTCACTGAGCAATACAATGTGCTAAGTACCTCACTGAGTCTCACACTGTGCTAAGTACCTCACTGTGTCCCACACGTGCTAAGTACCTCACTGTGTCCCACACTGTGCTAAGTACCTCACTGTGTCCCACACTGTGCTAAGTACATCACTGTGTCCCACACTGTGCTAAGTACCTCACTGTGTCCCACACTGTGCTAAGTACCTCACTGTGTCCCACACTGTGCTAGGTACCTCACTGTGTCCCACACTGTGCTAAGTACCTCACTGTGTCCCACACTGTGCTAAGTACCTCACTGTGTCCCACACTGTGCTAAGTACCTCACTGAGTCCCACACTGTCCTAAGTACCACACCGTGTCCCACACTGTGCTAAGTACCTCACTGTGTCCCACACTGTGATAGATACCTCACTGAGTCCCACACTGTGCTAAGTACCTCACTGTGTCCCACACTGTGCTAAGTACCTCACTGTGTCCCACACTGTGCTAAGTACCTCACTGTGTCCCACACTGTGCTAAGTACCTCACTGTGTCCCACACTGTGCTAAGTACCTCACTGTGTCCCACACTGTGCTAAGTACCTCACTGAGTCCCACACTGTCCTAAGTACCTCACCGTGTCCCACACTGTGCTAAGTACCTCACTATGTCCCACACTGTGATAGATACCTCACTGTGTCCCACACTGTGCTAAGTACCTCACTGTGTCCCACACTGTGCTAAGTACCTCACTGAGTCCCACACTGTGCTAAGTACCTCACTGTGTACCACACTGTGCTAAGTACCTCACTGAGTCCCATAGTGTAATAAATACCTCACTGAGTCCCACACTGTGCTAAGTACCTCACTGAGCCACACACTGTGCTAAGTACCTCACTGTGTCCCACACTGTGCTAAGTACCTCACTGAGTCCCACACTGTGCTAAGTACCTCACTGTGTCCCACACTGTGCTAAGTACCTCACTGTGTCCCACACTGTGCTAAGTACCTCACTGTGTCCCACACTGTGCTAAGTACCTCACTGTGTCCCACACTGTGCTAAGTACCTCACTGTGTCCCACACTGTGCTAAGTACCTCACTGTGTACCATACTGTGCTAAGTACCTCACTGTGTCCCACACTGTGCTAAGTACCTCACTGAGTCCCATAGTGTAATAAGTACCTCACTGAGTCCCATACTGTGCTAAGTACCTCACTGTGTTTCACACTGTGATAGTACCTCACTGAGTCCCACACTGTGCTAAGTACCTCACCGAGTCCCATAGTGTAATAAGTACCTCACTGAGTCACATACTATGATAAGTACCTTACTGATTCCCATAGTGTAATAAATACCTCACTGAGTCCCACACTGTGCTAAGTACCTCACTGTGTCCCACACTGTGCTAAGTACCTCACTGTGTCCCACACTGTGCTAAGTACCTCACTGTGTCCCACACTGTGCTAAGTACCTCACTGTGTCCCACACTGTGCTAAGTACCTCACTGTGTCCCACACTGTGCTAAGTACCTCACTGTGTCCCACACTGTGCTAAGTACCTCACTGTGTCCCACACTGTGCTAAGTACCTCACTGTGTCCGACACTGTGCTCAGTACCTCACTGTGTCCCACACTGTGCTCAGTACCTCACTATGTACCACACTGTGATAGATACCTCACTGTGTCCCACACTGTGCTAAGTACCTCACTGTGTCCCACACTGTGCTAAGTACCTCACTGAGTCCCACACTGTGCTAAGTACCTCACTGAGTCCCACACTGTGCTAAGTACCTCACTGTGTCCCACACTGTGCTAAGTACCTCACTGTGTCCCACACTGTGCTAAGTACCTCACTGAGTCCCACACTGTGCTAAGTACCTCACTGTGTCCCACACTGTGCTAAGTACCTCACTGAGTCCCACACTGTGCTAAGTACCTCACTGAGTCCCACACTGTGCTAAGTACCTCACTGTGTCCCACACTGTGCTAAGTACCTCACTGTGTCCCACACTGTGCTAAGTACCTCACTGTGTCCCACACTGTGCTAAGTGCTTCACTGAGTCCCACACTGTGCTAAGTACCTCACTGAGTCCCACACTGTGCTAAGTACCTCACTAAGTCCCACACTGTGCTAAGTACCTCACTGTGTCCCACACTGTGCTAAGTACCTCACTGTGTCCCACACTGTGCTAAGTACCTCACTGTGTCCCACACTGTGCTAAGTACTTCACTGTGTCCCACACTGTGCTAAGTACTTCACTGTGTCCCACACTGTGCTAAGTACCTCACTGTGTCCCACACTGTGTTAAGTACCTCACTGTGTCCCACACTGTGCTAAGTACCTCACTGAGTCCCACACTGTGCTAAGTACCTCACTGAGTCCCACACTGTGCTAAGTACCTCACTGAGTCCCACACTGTGCTAAGTACCTCACTGAGTCCCACACTGTGCTAAGTACCTCACTGAGTCTCACACTGTGCTAAGTACCTCACTGAGTCCCAAACTGTGATAGATACCTCACTGTGTCCCACACTGTGATAGATACCTCACTGTGTCCCACACTGTGCTACGTACCTCACTGTGTCCCACACTGTGCTAAGTACCTCACTGAGTCCCACACTGCTAAGTACCTCACTGAGTCCCACACTGTGCTAAGTACCTCACTGTGTCCCACACTGTGCTAAGTACCTCACTGTGTCCCACACTGTGCTAAGTACCTCACTGTGTCCCACACTGTGCTAAGTACCTCACTGTGTCCCACAATGTGCTAAGTACCTCACTGTGTCCCACACTGTGCTAAATACCTCACTGTGTCCCACACTGTGCTAAGTACCTCACTGAGTCCCACACTGTGCTAAGTACCTCACTGTGTCCCACACTGTGCTAAGTACCTCACTGAGTCCCACACTGTGCTAAGTACCTCACTGTGTCCCACACTGTGCTAAGTACCTCACTGTGTCCCACACTGTGCTAAGTACCTCACTGTGTCCCACACTTTGCTAAGTACCTCACTGAGTCCCACACTGTGCTAAGTACCTCACTGTGTCCCACACTGTGCTAAGTACCTCACTGTGTCCCACACTGTGCTAAGTACCTCACTCAGTCCCACACTGTGCTAAGTATCTCACTGTGTCCCACACTGTGCTAAGTACCTCACTGTGTCCCACACTGTGCTAAGTACCTCACTGTGTCCCACACTGTGCTAAGTACCTCACTGTGTCCCACACTGTGCTAAGTACCTCACTGTGTCCCACACTGTGCTAAATACCTCACTGTGTCCCACACTGTGCTAAGTACCTCACTGTGTCCCACACTGTGCTAAGTACCTCACTGTATCCCACACTGTGCTAAGTACCTCACTGTGTCCCACACTGTGCTAAGTACCTCACTGTGTCCCACACTGTGCTAAGTACCTCACTGTGTCCCACACTGCTAAGTACCTCACTGTGTCCCACACTGTGCTAAGTACCTCACTGTGTCCCACACTGTGCTAAGTACCTCACCGTGTCCCACACTGTGCTAAGTACCTCACTATGACCCACACTGTGATAGATACCTCACTGTGTCCCACACTGTGCTAAGTACCTCACTGTGTCCCACACTGTGCTAAGTACCTCACTGTGTCCCACACTGTGCTAAGTACCTCACTGAGTCCCACAGTGTAATAAGTACCTCACTGAGTCCCATACTGTGATAAGTACCTCACTGTGTCCCATACTGTGCTAAGTACCTCACTGTGTTTCACACTGTGATAGTACCTCACTGAGTCCCACACTGTGCTAAGTACCTCACCGAGTCCCATAGTGTAATAAATACCTCACTGAGTCCCACACTGTGCTAAGTACCTCACTGAGCCACACACTGTGCTAAGTACCTCACTGTGTCCCACACTGTGCTAAGTACCTCACTGAGTCCCACACTGTGCTAAGTACCTCACTGTGTCCCACACTGTGCTAAGTACCTCACTGTGTCCCACACTGTGCTAAGTACCTCACTGTGTCCCACACTGTGCTAAGTACCTCACTGTGTCCCACACTGTGCTAAGTACCTCACTGTGTACCATACTGTGCTAAGTACCTCACTGTGTCCCACACTGTGCTAAGTACCTCACTGAGTCCCATAGTGTAATAAGTACCTCACTGAGTCCCATACTGTGCTAAGTACCTCACTGTGTTTCACACTGTGATAGTACCTCACTGAGTCCCACACTGTGCTAAGTACCTCACCGAGTCCCATAGTGTAATAAGTACCTCACTGAGTCACATACTATGATAAGTACCTTACTGATTCCCATAGTGTAATAAATACCTCACTGAGTCCCACACTGTGCTAAGTACCTCACTGTGTCCCACACTGTGCTAAGTACCTCACTGTGTCCCACACTGTGCTAAGTACCTCACTGTGTCCCACACTGTGCTAAGTACCTCACTGTGTCCCACACTGTGCTAAGTACCTCACTGTGTCCCACACTGTGCTAAGTACCTCACTGTGTACCATACTGTGCTAAGTACCTCACTGTGTCCCACACTGTGCTAAGTACCTCACTGAGTCCCATAGTGTAATAAGTACCTCACTGAGTCCCATACTGTGCTAAGTACCTCACTGTGTTTCACACTGTGATAGTACCTCACTGAGTCCCACACTGTGCTAAGTACCTCACCGAGTCCCATAGTGTAATAAGTACCTCACTGAGTCACATACTATGATAAGTACCTTACTGATTCCCATAGTGTAATAAATACCTCACTGAGTCCCACACTGTGCTAAGTACCTCACTGTGTCCCACACTGTGCTAAGTACCTCACTGTGTCCCACACTGTGCTAAGTACCTCACTGTGTCCCACACTGTGCTAAGTACCTCACTGTGTCCCACACTGTGCTAAGTACCTCACTGTGTCCCACACTGTGCTAAGTACCTCACTGTGTCCCACACTGTGCTAAGTACCTCACTGTGTCCCACACTGTGCTAAGTACCTCACTGTGTCCGACACTGTGCTCAGTACCTCACTGTGTCCCACACTGTGCTCAGTACCTCACTATGTACCACACTGTGATAGATACCTCACTGTGTCCCACACTGTGCTAAGTACCTCACTGTGTCCCACACTGTGCTAAGTACCTCACTGAGTCCCACACTGTGCTAAGTACCTCACTGAGTCCCACACTGTGCTAAGTACCTCACTGTGTCCCACACTGTGCTAAGTACCTCACTGTGTCCCACACTGTGCTAAGTACCTCACTGAGTCCCACACTGTGCTAAGTACCTCACTGTGTCCCACACTGTGCTAAGTACCTCACTGAGTCCCACACTGTGCTAAGTACCTCACTGAGTCCCACACTGTGCTAAGTACCTCACTGTGTCCCACACTGTGCTAAGTACCTCACTGTGTCCCACACTGTGCTAAGTACCTCACTGTGTCCCACACTGTGCTAAGTGCTTCACTGAGTCCCACACTGTGCTAAGTACCTCACTGAGTCCCACACTGTGCTAAGTACCTCACTAAGTCCCACACTGTGCTAAGTACCTCACTGTGTCCCACACTGTGCTAAGTACCTCACTGTGTCCCACACTGTGCTAAGTACCTCACTGTGTCCCACACTGTGCTAAGTACTTCACTGTGTCCCACACTGTGCTAAGTACCTCACTGTGTCCCACACTGTGCTAAGTACCTCACTGTGTCCCACACTGTGCTAAATACCTCACTGTGTCCCACACTGTGCTAAGTACCTCACTGTGTCCCACACTGTGCTAAGTACCTCACTGTGTCCCACACTGTGCTCAGTACCTCACTGAGTCCCACACTGTGCTAAGTACCTCACTGTGTCCCACACTGTGCTAAGTACCTCACTGAGTCCCACACTGTGCTAAGTACCTCACTGTGTCCCACACTGTGCTAAGTACCTCACTGAGTCCCACACTGTGCTAAGTACCTCACTGTGTCCCACACTGTGCTAAGTACCTCACTGTGTCCCACACTGTGCTAAGTACCTCACTCAGTCCCACACTGTGCTAAGTACCTCACTGTGTCCCACACTGTGCTAAGTACCTCACTGTGTCCCACACTGTGCTAAGTACCTCACTGTGTCCCACACTGTGCTAAGTACCTCACTGTGTCCCACACTGTGCTAAGTACCTCACTGTGTCCCACACTGTGCTAAGTACCTCACTGTGTCCCACACTGTGCTAAGTACCTCACTGTGTCCCACACTGTGCTAAGTACCTCACTGTGTCCCACACTGTGCTAAGTACCTCACTGTGTCCCACACTGTGCTAAGTACCTCACTGTGTCCCACACTGTGCTAAGTACCTCACTGTGTCCCACACTGTGCTAAGTACCTCACTGTATCCCACACTGTGCTAAGTACCTCACTGTGTCCCACACTGTGCTAAGTACCTCACTGTGTCCCACACTGTGCTAAGTACCTCACTGTGTCCCACACTGTGCTAAGTACCTCACTGTGTCCCACACTGTGCTAAGTACCTCACTGTGTCCCACACTGTGCTAAGTACCTCACTGTGTCCCACACTGTGCTAAGTACCTCACCGTGTCCCACACTGTGCTAAGTACCTCACTATGACCCACACTGTGATAGATACCTCACTGTGTCCCACACTGTGCTAAGTACCTCACTGTGTCCCACACTGTGCTAAGTACCTCACTGTGTCCCACACTGTGCTAAGTACCTCACTGAGTCCCATAGTGTAATAAGTACCTCACTGAGTCCCATACTGTGATAAGTACCTCACTGTGTCCCATACTGTGCTAAGTACCTCACTGTGTTTCACACTGTGATAGTACCTCACTGAGTCCCACACTGTGCTAAGTACCTCACCGAGTCCCATAGTGTAATAAGTACCTCACTGAGTCACATACTATGATAAGTACCTTACTGATTCCCATAGTGTAATAAATACCTCACTGAGTCCCACACTTTGCTAAGTACCTCACTGTGTCCCACACTGTGCTAAGTACCTCACTGTGTCCCACACTGTGCTAAGTATCTCACTGTGTACCACACTGTGATAGATACCTCACTGTTTCCCACACTGTGCTAAGTACCTCACTGTGTCCCACACTGTGCTAAGTACCTCACTGAGTCCCACACTGTGCTAAGTACCTCACTGAGTCCCACACTGTGCTAAGTACCTCACTGTGTCCCACACTGTGCTAAGTACCTCACTGTGTCCCACACTGTGCTAAGTACCTCACTGAGTCCCACACTGTGCTAAGTACCTCACTGTGTCCCACACTGTGCTAAGTACCTCACTGAGTCCCACACTGTGCTAAGTACCTCACTGAGTCCCACACTGTCCTAAGTACCACACCGTGTCCCACACTGTGCTAAGTACCTCACTGTGTCCCACACTGTGATAGATACCTCACTGAGTCCCACACTGTGCTAAGTACCTCACTGTGTCCCACACTGTGCTAAGTACCTCACTGTGTCCCACACTGTGCTAAGTACCTCACTGTGTCCCACACTGTGCTAAGTACCTCACTGAGTCCCACACTGTCCTAAGTACCTCACCGTGTCCCACACTGTGCTAAGTACCTCACTATGTCCCACACTGTGATAGATACCTCACTGTGTCCCACACTGTGCTAAGTACCTCACTGTGTCCCACACTGTGCTAAGTACCTCACTGAGTCCCACACTGTGCTAAGTACCTCACTGTGTACCACACTGTGCTAAGTACCTCACTGAGTCCCATAGTGTAATAAATACCTCACTGAGTCCCACACTGTGCTAAGTACCTCACTGAGCCACACACTGTGCTAAGTACCTCACTGTGTCCCACACTGTGCTAAGTACCTCACTGAGTCCCACACTGTGCTAAGTACCTCACTGAGTCCCACACTGTGCTAAGTACCTCACTGTGTCCCACACTGTGCTAAGTACCTCACTGTGTCCCACACTGTGCTAAGTACCTCACTGTGTCCCACACTGTGCTAAGTACCTCACTGTGTCCCACACTGTGCTAAGTACCTCACTGAGTCCCATAGTGTAATAAGTACCTCACTGAGTCCCATACTGTGCTAAGTACCTCACTGTGTTTCACACTGTGATAGTACCTCACTGAGTCCCACACTGTGCTAAGTACCTCACCGAGTCCCATAGTGTAATAAGTACCTCACTGAGTCACATACTATGATAAGTACCTTACTGATTCCCATAGTGTAATAAATACCTCACTGAGTCCCACACTGTGCTAAGTACCTCACTGTGTCCCACACTGTGCTAAGTACCTCACTGTGTCCCACACTGTGCTAAGTACCTCACTGTGTCCCACACTGTGCTAAGTTCCTCACTGTGTCCCACACTGTGCTAAGTACCTCACTGTGTCCCACACTGTGCTAAGTACCTCACCGAGTCCCATAGTGTAATAAATACCTCACTGAGTCCCACACTGTGCTAAGTACCTCACTGAGCCACACACTGTGCTAAGTACCTCACTGTGTCCCACACTGTGCTAAGTACCTCACTGAGTCCCACACTGTGCTAAGTACCTCACTGTGTCCCACACTGTGCTAAGTACCTCACCGAGTCCCATAGTGTAATAAATACCTCACTGAGTCCCACACTGTGCTAAGTACCTCACTGAGCCACACACTGTGCTAAGTACCTCACTGTGTCCCACACTGTGCTAAGTACCTCACTGAGTCCCACACTGTGCTAAGTACCTCACTGTGTCCCACACTGTGCTAAGTACCTCACTGTGTCCCACACTGTGCTAAGTACCTCACTGTGTCCCACACTGTGCTAAGTACCTCACTGTGTCCCACACTGTGCTAAGTACCTCACTGTGTACCATACTGTGCTAAGTACCTCACTGTGTCCCACACTGTGCTAAGTACCTCACTGAGTCCCATAGTGTAATAAGTACCTCACTGAGTCCCATACTGTGCTAAGTACCTCACTGTGTTTCACACTGTGATAGTACCTCACTGAGTCCCACACTGTGCTAAGTACCTCACCGAGTCCCATAGTGTAATAAGTACCTCACTGAGTCACATACTATGATAAGTACCTTACTGATTCCCATAGTGTAATAAATACCTCACTGAGTCCCACACTGTGCTAAGTACCTCACTGTGTCCCACACTGTGCTAAGTACCTCACTGTGTCCCACACTGTGCTAAGTACCTCACTGTGTCCCACACTGTGCTAAGTACCTCACTGTGTCCCACACTGTGCTAAGTACCTCACTGTGTCCCACACTGTGCTAAGTACCTCACTGTGTACCATACTGTGCTAAGTACCTCACTGTGTCCCACACTGTGCTAAGTACCTCACTGAGTCCCATAGTGTAATAAGTACCTCACTGAGTCCCATACTGTGCTAAGTACCTCACTGTGTTTCACACTGTGATAGTACCTCACTGAGTCCCACACTGTGCTAAGTACCTCACCGAGTCCCATAGTGTAATAAGTACCTCACTGAGTCACATACTATGATAAGTACCTTACTGATTCCCATAGTGTAATAAATACCTCACTGAGTCCCACACTGTGCTAAGTACCTCACTGTGTCCCACACTGTGCTAAGTACCTCACTGTGTCCCACACTGTGCTAAGTACCTCACTGTGTCCCACACTGTGCTAAGTACCTCACTGTGTCCCACACTGTGCTAAGTACCTCACTGTGTCCCACACTGTGCTAAGTACCTCACTGTGTCCGACACTGTGCTCAGTACCTCACTGTGTCCCACACTGTGCTCAGTACCTCACTATGTACCACACTGTGATAGATACCTCACTGTGTCCCACACTGTGCTAAGTACCTCACTGTGTCCCACACTGTGCTAAGTACCTCACTGAGTCCCACACTGTGCTAAGTACCTCACTGAGTCCCACACTGTGCTAAGTACCTCACTGTGTCCCACACTGTGCTAAGTACCTCACTGTGTCCCACACTGTGCTAAGTACCTCACTGAGTCCCACACTGTGCTAAGTACCTCACTGTGTCCCACACTGTGCTAAGTACCTCACTGAGTCCCACACTGTGCTAAGTACCTCACTGAGTCCCACACTGTGCTAAGTACCTCACTGTGTCCCACACTGTGCTAAGTACCTCACTGTGTCCCACACTGTGCTAAGTACCTCACTGTGTCCCACACTGTGCTAAGTGCTTCACTGAGTCCCACACTGTGCTAAGTACCTCACTGAGTCCCACACTGTGCTAAGTACCTCACTAAGTCCCACACTGTGCTAAGTACCTCACTGTGTCCCACACTGTGCTAAGTACCTCACTGTGTCCCACACTGTGCTAAGTACCTCACTGTGTCCCACACTGTGCTAAGTACTTCACTGTGTCCCACACTGTGCTAAGTACTTCACTGTGTCCCACACTGTGCTAAGTACCTCACTGTGTCCCACACTGTGTTAAGTACCTCACTGTGTCCCACACTGTGCTAAGTACCTCACTGAGTCCCACACTGTGCTAAGTACCTCACTGAGTCCCACACTGTGCTAAGTACCTCACTGAGTCCCACACTGTGCTAAGTACCTCACTGAGTCCCACACTGTGCTAAGTACCTCACTGAGTCTCACACTGTGCTAAGTACCTCACTGAGTCCCAAACTGTGATAGATACCTCACTGTGTCCCACACTGTGATAGATACCTCACTGTGTCCCACACTGTGCTACGTACCTCACTGTGTCCCACACTGTGCTAAGTACCTCACTGAGTCCCACACTGTGCTAAGTACCTCACTGAGTCCCACACTGTGCTAAGTACCTCACTGTGTCCCACACTGTGCTAAGTACCTCACTGTGTCCCACACTGTGCTAAGTACCTCACTGTGTCCCACACTGTGCTAAGTACCTCACTGTGTCCCACACTGTGCTAAGTACCTCACTGTGTCCCACACTGTGCTAAGTACCTCACTGTGTCCCACAATGTGCTAAGTACCTCACTGAGTCCCAAACTGTGCTAAGTACCTCACTGAGTCCCACACTGTGCTAAGTACCTCACTGTGTCCCACACTGTGCTAAGTACCTCACTGTGTCCCACACTGTGCTAAGTACCTCACTGTGTCCCACACTGTGCTAAGTACCTCACTGTGTCCCACACTTTGCTAAGTACCTCACTGAGTCCTACACTGTGCTAAGTACCTCACTGTGTCCCACACTGTGCTAAGTACCTCACTCAGTCCCACACTGTGCTAAGTATCTCACTGTGTCCCACACTGTGCTAAGTACCTCACTGTGTCCCACACTGTGCTAAGTACCTCACTGTGTCCCACACTGTGCTAAGTACCTCACTGTGTCCCACACTGTGCTAAGTACCTCACTGTGTCCCACACTGTGCTAAGTACCTCACTGTGTCCCACACTGTGCTAAGTACCTCACTGTGTCCCACACTGTGCTAAATACCTCACTGTGTCCCACACTGTGCTAAGTACCTCACTGTGTCCCACACTGTGCTAAGTACCTCACTGTGTCCCACACTGTGCTCAGTACCTCACTGTGTCCCACACTGTGCTAAGTACCTCACTGTGTCCCACACTGTGCTAAGTACCTCACTGAGTCCCACACTGTGCTAAGTACCTCACTGTGTCCCACACTGTGCTAAGTACCTCACTGAGTCCCACACTGTGCTAAGTACCTCACTGTGTCCCACACTGTGCTAAGTACCTCACTGTGTCCCACACTGTGCTAAGTACCTCACTGTGTCCCACACTGTGCTAAGTACCTCACTCAGTCCCACACTGTGCTAAGTACCTCACTGTGTCCCACACTGTGCTAAGTACCTCACTGTGTCCCACACTGTGCTAAGTACCTCACTGTGTCCCACACTGTGCTAAGTACCTCACTGTGTCCCACACTGTGCTAAGTACCTCACTGTGTCCCACACTGTGCTAAGTACCTCACTGTGTCCCACACTGTGCTAAGTACCTCACTGTATCCCACACTGTGCTAAGTACCTCACTGTGTCCCACACTGTGCTAAGTACCTCACTGTGTCCCACACTGTGCTAAGTACCTCACTGTGTCCCACACTGTGCTAAGTACCTCACTGTGTCCCACACTGTGCTAAGTACCTCACTGTGTCCCACACTGTGCTAAGTACCTCACTGTGTCCCACACTGTGCTAAGTACCTCACCGTGTCCCACACTGTGCTAAGTACCTCACTATGACCCACACTGTGATAGATACCTCACTGTGTCCCACACTGTGCTAAGTACCTCACTGTGTCCCACACTGTGCTAAGTACCTCACTGTGTCCCACACTGTGCTAAGTACCTCACTGAGTCCCATAGTGTAATAAGTACCTCACTGAGTCCCATACTGTGATAAGTACCTCACTGTGTCCCATACTGTGCTAAGTACCTCACTGTGTTTCACACTGTGATAGTACCTCACTGAGTCCCACACTGTGCTAAGTACCTCACCGAGTCCCATAGTGTAATAAGTACCTCACTGAGTCACATACTATGATAAGTACCTTACTGATTCCCATAGTGTAATAAATACCTCACTGAGTCCCACACTTTGCTAAGTACCTCACTGTGTCCCACACTGTGCTAAGTACCTCACTGTGTCCCACACTGTGCTAAGTATCTCACTGTGTACCACACTGTGATAGATACCTCACTGTTTCCCACACTGTGCTAAGTACCTCACTGTGTCCCACACTGTGCTAAGTACCTCACTGAGTCCCACACTGTGCTAAGTACCTCACTGAGTCCCACACTGTGCTAAGTACCTCACTGTGTCCCACACTGTGCTAAGTACCTCACTGTGTCCCACACTGTGCTAAGTACCTCACTGAGTCCCACACTGTGCTAAGTACCTCACTGTGTCCCACACTGTGCTAAGTACCTCACTGAGTCCCACACTGTGCTAAGTACCTCACTGAGTCCCACACTGTCCTAAGTACCACACCGTGTCCCACACTGTGCTAAGTACCTCACTGTGTCCCACACTGTGATAGATACCTCACTGAGTCCCACACTGTGCTAAGTACCTCACTGTGTCCCACACTGTGCTAAGTACCTCACTGTGTCCCACACTGTGCTAAGTACCTCACTGTGTCCCACACTGTGCTAAGTACCTCACTGTGTCCCACACTGTGCTAAGTACCTCACTGAGTCCCACACTGTCCTAAGTACCTCACCGTGTCCCACACTGTGCTAAGTACCTCACTATGTCCCACACTGTGATAGATACCTCACTGTGTCCCACACTGTGCTAAGTACCTCACTGTGTCCCACACTGTGCTAAGTACCTCACTGAGTCCCACACTGTGCTAAGTACCTCACTGTGTACCACACTGTGCTAAGTACCTCACTGAGTCCCATAGTGTAATAAATACCTCACTGAGTCCCACACTGTGCTAAGTACCTCACTGAGCCACACACTGTGCTAAGTACCTCACTGTGTCCCACACTGTGCTAAGTACCTCACTGAGTCCCACACTGTGCTAAGTACCTCACTGAGTCCCACACTGTGCTAAGTACCTCACTGTGTCCCACACTGTGCTAAGTACCTCACTGTGTCCCACACTGTGCTAAGTACCTCACTGTGTCCCACACTGTGCTAAGTACCTCACTGTGTCCCACACTGTGCTAAGTACCTCGCTGAGTCCCATAGTGTAATAAGTACCTCACTGAGTCCCATACTGTGCTAAGTACCTCACTGTGTTTCACACTGTGATAGTACCTCACTGAGTCCCACACTGTGCTAAGTACCTCACCGAGTCCCATAGTGTAATAAGTACCTCACTGAGTCACATACTATGATAAGTACCTTACTGATTCCCATAGTGTAATAAATACCTCACTGAGTCCCACACTGTGCTAAGTACCTCACTGTGTCCCACACTGTGCTAAGTACCTCACTGTGTCCCACACTGTGCTAAGTACCTCACTGTGTCCCACACTGTGCTAAGTTCCTCACTGTGTCCCACACTGTGCTAAGTACCTCACTGTGTCCCACACTGTGCTAAGTACCTCACTGTGTCCGACACTGTGCTCAGTACCTCACTGTGTCCCACACTGTGCTCAGTACCTCACTATGTACCACACTGTGATAGATACCTCACTGTGTCCCACACTGTGCTAAGTACCTCACTGTGTCCCACACTGTGCTAAGTACCTCACTGAGTCCCACACTGTGCTAAGTACCTCACTGAGTCCCACACTGTGCTAAGTACCTCACTGTGTCCCACACTGTGCTAAGTACCTCACTGTGTCCCACACTGTGCTAAGTACCTCACTGAGTCCCACACTGTGCTAAGTACCTCACTGTGTCCCACACTGTGCTAAGTACCTCACTGAGTCCCACACTGTGCTAAGTACCTCACTGTGTCCCACACTGTGCTAAGTACCTCACTGTGTCCCACACTGTGCTAAGTACCTCACTGTGTCCCACACTGTGCTAAGTTCCTCACTGTGTCCCACACTGTGCTAAGTACCTCACTGTGTCCCACACTGTGCTAAGTACCTCACTGTGTCCGACACTGTGCTCAGTACCTCACTGTGTCCCACACTGTGCTCAGTACCTCACTATGTACCACACTGTGATAGATACCTCACTGTGTCCCACACTGTGCTAAGTACCTCACTGTGTCCCACACTGTGCTAAGTACCTCACTGAGTCCCACACTGTGCTAAGTACCTCACTGAGTCCCACACTGTGCTAAGTACCTCACTGTGTCCCACACTGTGCTAAGTACCTCACTGTGTCCCACACTGTGCTAAGTACCTCACTGAGTCCCACACTGTGCTAAGTACCTCACTGTATCCCACACTGTGCTAAGTACCTCACTGAGTCCCACACTGTGCTAAGTACCTCACTGTGTCCCACACTGTGCTAAGTACCTCACTGTGTCCCACACTGTGCTAAGTACCTCACTGTGTCCCACACTGTGCTAAGTGCTTCACTGAGTCCCACACTGTGCTAAGTACCTCACTGAGTCCCACACTGTGCTAAGTACCTCACTAAGTCCCACACTGTGCTAAGTACCTCACTGTGTCCCACACTGTGCTAAGTACCTCACTGTGTCCCACACTGTGCTAAGTACCTCACTGTGTCCCACACTGTGCTAAGTACTTCACTGTGTCCCACACTGTGCTAAGTACTTCACTGTGTCCCACACTGTGCTAAGTACCTCACTGTGTCCCACACTGTGCTAAGTACCTCACTGTGTCCCACACTGTGCTAAGTACCTCACTGAGTCCCACACTGTGCTAAGTACCTCACTGTGTCCCACACTGTGCTAAGTACCTCACTGTGTCCCACAATGTGCTAAGTACCTCACTGAGTCCCAAACTGTGCTAAGTACCTCACTGAGTCCCACACTGTGCTAAGTACCTCACTGTGTCCCACACTGTGCTAAGTTCCTCACTGTGTCCCACACTGTGCTAAGTACCTCACTGTGTCCCACACTGTACTAAGTACCTCACTGAGTCCCACACTGTGCTAAGTACCTCACTGAGTCCCACACTGTGCTAAGTA
Source organism: Pseudophryne corroboree (assembly GCF_028390025.1). NCBI lineage: Eukaryota > Metazoa > Chordata > Amphibia > Anura > Myobatrachidae > Pseudophryne > Pseudophryne corroboree. The sequence goes on from NW_026967756.1 coordinate 68,190, forward strand.
CCTCACTGAGTCCCACACTGTGCTAAGTACCTCACTGAGTCCCACACTGTGCTAAGTACCTCACTGAGTCTCACACTGTGCTAAGTACCTCACTGAGTCCCAAACTGTGATAGATACCTCACTGTGTCCCACACTGTGATAGATACCTCACTGTGTCCCACACTGTGCTACGTACCTCACTGTGTCCCACACTGTGCTAAGTACCTCACTGAGTCCCACACTGTGCTAAGTACCTCACTGAGTCCCACACTGTGCTAAGTACCTCACTGTGTCCCACACTGTGCTAAGTACCTCACTGTGTCCCACACTGTGCTAAGTACCTCACTGTGTCCCACACTGTGCTAAGTACCTCACTGTGTCCCACAATGTGCTAAGTACCTCACTGAGTCCCAAACTGTGCTAAGTACCTCACTGAGTCCCACACTGTGCTAAGTACCTCACTGTGTCCCACACTGTGCTAAGTACCTCACTGTGTCCCACACTGTGCTAAGTACCTCACTGTGTCCCACACTGTGCTAAGTACCTCACTGTGTCCCACACTTTGCTAAGTACCTCACTGAGTCCCACACTGTGCTAAGTACCTCACTGTGTCCCACACTGTGCTAAGTACCTCACTGTGTCCCACACTGTGCTAAGTACCTCACTCAGTCCCACACTGTGCTAAGTATCTCACTGTGTCCCACACTGTGCTAAGTACCTCACTGTGTCCCACACTGTGCTAAGTACCTCACTGTGTCCCACACTGTGCTAAGTACCTCACTGTGTCCCACACTGTGCTAAGTACCTCACTGTGTCCCACACTGTGCTAAGTACCTCACTGTGTCCCACACTGTGCTAAGTACCTCACTGTGTCCCACACTGTGCTAAGTACCTCACTGTGTCCCACACTGTGCTAAATACCTCACTGTGTCCCACACTGTGCTAAGTACCTCACTGTGTCCCACACTGTGCTAAGTACCTCACTGTGTCCCACACTGTGCTCAGTACCTCACTGTGTCCCACACTGTGCTCAGTACCTTACTGTATCCCACACTGTGCTAAGTACCTCACTGTGTCCCACACTGTGCTAAGTACCTCACTGTGTCCCACACTGTGCTAAGTACCTCACTGTGTCCCACACTGTGCTAAGTACCTCACTGTGTCCCACACTGTGCTAAGTACCTCACTGTGTCCCACACTGTGCTAAGTACCTCACCGTGTCCCACACTGTGCTAAGTACCTCACTATGACCCACACTGTGATAGATACCTCACTGTGTCCCACACTGTGCTAAGTACCTCACTGTGTCCCACACTGTGCTAAGTACCTCACTGTGTCCCACACTGTGCTAAGTACCTCACTGAGTCCCATACTGTGATAAGTACCTCACTGTGTCCCACACTGTGCTAAGTACCTCACTGTGTCCCACACTGTGCTAAGTGCCTCACTGAGTCCCACACTGTGCTAAGTACCTCACTGTGTCCCACACTGTGCTAAGTACCTCACTGTGTCCCACACTGTGCTAAGTACCTCACTGAGTCCCACACTGTGCTAAGTACCTCACTGTGTCCCACACTGTGCTAAGTACCTCACTGTGTCCCACACTGTGCTAAGTACCTCACTGTGTCCCACACTGTGCTAAGTACCTCACTGTGTCCCACACTGTGCTAAGTACCTCACTGTGTCCCACACTGTGCTAAGTACCTCACTGTGTCCCACACTGTGCTAAGTACCTCACTGTGTCCCACACTGTGCTAAGTACCTCACTGTGTCCCACACTGTGCTAAGTACCTCACTGTGTCCCACACTGTGCTAAGTACCTCACTGTGTCCCACACTGTGCTAAGTACCTCACTGTGTCCCACACTGTGCTAAGTACCTCACTGTGTCCCACACTGTGCTAAGTACCTCACTGTGTCCCACACTGTGCTAAGTACCTCACTGTGTCCCACACTGTGCTAAGTACCTCACTGTGCCCCACACTGTGCTAAGTACCTCACTGAGTCCCACACTGTGCTAAGTACCTCACTGAGTCCCACACTGTGCTAAATACCTCACTGTGTCCCACACTGTGCTAAGTACCTCACTGTGTCCCACACTGTGCTAAGTACCTCACTGTGTCCCACACTGTGCTAAGTACCTCACTGAGTCCCACACTGTGCTAAGTACCTCACTGAGTCCCACACTGTGCTAAGTACCTCACTGAGTCTCACACTGTGCTAAATACCTCACTGAGTCTCACACTGTGCTAAATACCTCACTGTGTCCCACACTGTGCTAAGTACCTCACTGTGTCCCACACTGTGCTAAGTACCTCACTGTGTCCCACACTGTGCTAAGTACCTCACTGTGTCCCACACTGTGCTAAGTACCTCACTGTGTCCCACACTGTGCTAAGTACCTCACTGTGTCCCACACTGTGCTAAGTACCTCACTGTGTCCCACACTGTGCTAAGTACCTCACTGTGTCCCACACTGTGCTAAGTACCTCACTGTGCCCCACACTGTGCTAAGTACCTCACTGTGCCCCACACTGTGCTAAGTACCTCACTGTGTCCCACACTGTGCTAAGTACCTCACTGTGTCCCACACTGTGCTAAGTACTTCACTGTGTCCCACACTGTGCTAAGTACTTCACTGTGTCCCACACTGTGCTAAGTACCTCACTGTGTCCCACACTGTGCTAAGTACCTCACTGAGTCCCACACTGTGCTAAGTACCTCACTGTGAGGCAGATTTATTAAGCCTGGTGAAGGGATAAAGTGGAAGGTAATGCACCAGCCAATCAGCTCCTAACTGTCATTTTTCAATCCCAGCCTGTGACATGGCAGTTTGGAGCTGATTGGCTGGTGCGTTAATAAATCTGCCCAGAGTCCCATACTGGAATTCTTCTATGACAGAGTAACCTGTGTCTGTTCCTAGGATGGGATCTGACGGTGAAGGTCTGGAGGTTCTTCCCGTACAGTGAGGAAAGTCTCAGTCTGAGTATGAGCATCTACTGCTCCCAGCGGGTTGGGATGATGTGTGTCTACAGGTCTAAGCTCTTTGTAGCCTTCCAGGATTCACCCACGGCAACGTTCAGCCTGGTGCAATACTGCCTGCAGAGCGGAACCCGGAGCGACCATCCGCCTGGCGATGACCATCAGGACCAGATCACAGGTGATATACACATCACTATATCAGGAATACCTTCTGTGGGGGAAGGGGAAGGAGGAAAAGAGGTGTATATGAAGATGTGTGTGATGTGGGCGGAGCTATTAAGGGGGCGGGTTATCAATCGCAGCATTAACCAACTTTTTTTTTTTTTATAAAAATTGCCAAAGTTTGGGTTATGGGGGTGGGTGTTAGTATAACATGTCAGTCTATCATCTTATATATAAAACTATACAAATTAGTGATCTCTGAGATCCGAACCCCCCAGGACTTCAGACTCCGAGTCTGGCTCGGGACTTCCCACCAGACTCGGATCCCAGATCGAGGCAAAACTTCATCATCCCGCTGTCGGATTTTGCGGGTTTTGGATTCTATATAAGTTGCTGCGTGTCACCGCCATTTTCACTCCGGACTTGGAGAGTGAGGGAGACAGACCTCTGTGGGTGGTAGCGTACAGGGGTGCTGCTGTCCTGTGCTGGTGTACTGTGCTGCTGTCCTGTGCTGTTCTGGGGTGCTGTCCTGTGCTGTTTGGGGTACTGTACAGGAGTGCTGTTCTGGGGTGGTGTCTTGTGCTTTAGAGGTGCTGCTGTCCTCTGCTGTACATGGGTGCTGTTATGGGGTGCTGTACAGGAGTGCTGTACAGGAGTGCTGTTCTGTGTGCTGTAAAAAAAGGGCACTATCCTGTGTGCTGTAAAAATACAGGGGTGCTGTAAAAATAAAGGAATACTGTGGCCCTGTCCTGTATGCTGTAAAAATAAAGGAATACTGTGGCCCTGTCCTGTATGCTGTAAAAATAAAGGAATACTGTGGCCCTGTCCTGTATGCTGTAAAAATAAAGGAACGCTGTGGCCCTGTCCTGTATGCTGTAAAATTAAAGGAATGCTGTGGCCCCGTCCTGTATGCTGTAAAAATAAAGGAATGCTGTGGCCCTGTCCTGTATGCTGTAAAAATAAGGAATACTGTGGCCCTGTCCTGTATGCTGTAAAAATAAGGAATACTGTGGCCCTGTCCTGTATGCTGTAAAAATAAGGAATACTGTGGCCCTGTCCTGTATGCTGTAAAAATAAAGGAACGCTGTGGCCCCGTCCTGTATGCTGTAAAAATAAAGGAATACTGTGGCCCTGTCCTGTATGCTGTAAAAATAAACGGGCGCTGTTCTGTGAAATGGAGAACAAAAATATTGGAGGAAAAAATAGTGGAGGATCAGGAACCACTTCCAGTTCATAGTACTAGTGCTGAAGCTGCTGCTGCCACCAGTCATGACATTGATGATGCAATTCCATCAACGTCGTCTACTATGGCCGATGCCCAATGTCATAGAGGGCATGTAAAATCCAAGAAGCAAAAATTAATAAACCCCCCAAAAAATTAATTATTTGATGAGAAACTTAAAATTGGCAAAATGCCATTCACGACACGAAGTGGCAAGGAAAGGCTAAGGCCTTAGCCTATGTTCATGACTGGTTGTTTAGCTTCTCATGAGGATGGAAGCCCTCCTCCCTCTCGAAAAATGTAAAAAATAAAGCTGGTTAAAGCACAGGGAAAAGAATTGCGGGCCACTTTTGGCATTCAGCCACCGCGTGCCAAAGACTGGAGAGCCAGCAAACACTCCTGAACCTGCCCTGCCATCACCTGAAGCAAGAGGTGGTAACGAGGTGGAATTCAACCCTCTATATACTTCAGAGGATGGAGGAGCAGCAAAAGGCCATTCAAGCCTATACAGCTACCTACGATATAGGAGGTGGAATGCACCTGTCTCAAGCGCAGTGGAGAATGATTTCAACGTTGTGCAAGGTTCTGCAACCTTTTGAACTTGCCACACGTGAAGTCAGTTCAGACACTGCCAGCCTGAGTCAGGTCATTCCCCTCATCAGGCTTTTGCAGAAGAAGCTGGAGACATTGAAGGAGGAGCTAACACAGAGCGATTCCGCTAGGCACGTGGGACTTGTGGATGGAGCCCTTAATTCGCTTAACAAGGATTCACGGGTGGTCAATCTGTTGAAATCAGAGCACTACATTTTGGCCACCGTGCTCGATCCTAGATTTAAAACCTACCTTGGATCTCTCTTTCCGGCAGACACAAGTCTGCTGGGGTTGAAAGACCTGCTGGTGAGAAAATTGTCAAGTCAAGCGGAACGCGACCTGTCAACATCTCCTCCTTCACATTCTCCCGCAACTGGGGGTGCGAGGAAAAGGCTACGAATTCCGAGCCCACCCGCTGGCGGTGATGCAGGGCAGTCTGGAGCGACTGCTGATGCTGACATCTGGTCCGGACTGAAGGACCTGACAACGATTACGGACATGTCGTCTACTGTCACTGCATATGATTCTCTCCCCATTGAAAGAATGGTGGAGGATTATATGAGTGACCGCATCCAAGTAGGCACGTCAGACAGTCCGTACGTATACTGGCAGGGAAAAGAGGCAAAGCAGTGCAAATAATCCAATACTGCGCTTACAGCGTTCACTGGCTGCCTGTGTATCACAGAGAACGCCTTCACCAAGACTGTATGGGGCCTATTTATTAATATGACTTTTACTAAAATAATGTGAAAAAGGTGTTTTTCATAAAAAACTGCTCTAAACTCTTTAATTGTCATTTTTTTTAGTAAGCCACATTGTATTCCCCATACTTATAGCGGGATATGCGATGTGGGCAAATTTACTAAAAAAAAAAAAAGCTCAGGCTGGCGAGATCACAGGGCCGCGCTGCGATCTGCACCCTTGTCCCCAGCATTCTCTGTCCTGGCAGTGTGATCAGCTCTGTGTGTCCTGTCCAGGGAGCCGGTGTCCGCTGCTCCGGCGAGCGCTGCCGGGTGCTGGGTACCCCATATGCTGCGCTGTGACCCCGGTGCAGTAAAGTGACGCTGCAAAATGGCAGCTCACTTTACAGCACCGCCGGTCACAGCGCATATGAAGTACCCGGTGCCCGGCAGTGCTCACCGAAGCAACGGACACCGGCTCCTGGGCTGGTAAGTATAAATCTGGGGAGGTGGTGCTTTATCCGGTGCGGGGATAGTTGCAATGGGGGGGGAGCAGCGGCGGCGGTAGTGATGGGCGGCGGCGCATGCGCAGCAGGCCATTGGGGTATAAAAGTACCCCAATGCTGCTGTGAAGAGGCATCGCAGGGACAAAGTTTGCCCGCAATCTATGCGATGTACTCCGTTATCACAGTGCGAGTCTGGTCGCGTTTATCACCTGTCATCAGATCATCAGCTGCAGATGGTGATAAATCCACCCTTATATATCACTGAACACAGACCACAGAGTGAAACACGTGGCGCTGCCGTAGCAGGAAAACACCGGTAACAGAGAGAGACGCTCACACGTAGGGCTGATAGGAATGAAGAAATCACATAAAAGAACAATAGTGCAACACAAGATGATGATCAGCTTCTGGATCCTCTTACTGGTTCCACTGTCATATCATCCTCATACAATGTGTGCTTCAAAATTCCAGGAGGATGCCGACGCCGGAATCCTGCCTGCTAAAAATGCCGACGACCAGGGCCTATTCCCACTTGTGGCTGTCCACGACACCCATAGAGAGATTCTAGAACCTGCGGTGAGCGCAGCGAACTGAGCCCGCATCGTCGGTATTCTGACCCAAGCTCGTGTCGGTATGCTGAGCGCTGGGATCTCGGCCGCCGACATACCATACTCAATCCTTACATACATAAAAGTGTCATTTTGGGGAAATCATGCATACAGGAACGCCTTACCACCACCGAATAAATCATATGTTACAATGCTAGACTCACACTTACCTGGACTTCTTTATTACTCTTTCTCTGCTCTTCTCTCCTGTAACTAGGTTCTTCTTCTTCTTCTTTCCTTCTGGTCTTCTCTGGCTTTCACCGTATAAAGGGCGAACTCTGTGACCCTTCCTCTACTGTATGAGAGGGACCCATTTATCATCGTATATTCCCAAAAACACCCATTTTCAGGGGTTAGCCGCACATATTAAGTATTTGCTGAATGTAAGAAGAAGGGACGGCAGCAGGAATACCCGATACCCGTTCCGATCCCTCCACTCCTACCCATAGGTTTCTATGAAGGATGCGATGCTGCCAGAAGAGCGACTCGCCTATGAACTCCTCACCGCACTTGTAGCCGCAGCGGCGTCCCCCGGAACCATCCCCGGAAGTGGCCTCTGTGTTGCGGTCACAGCACATTGCAGGTATGGGCTCCTTTCACCCCTGTCCCTGCATGTGCTGGATCATACCTCCGCCCGTTGTGATCCTCGGTGATAAGATCCCGGCCAGATCACATTGAACGTGTGATCCGGGATAAATGGCTCCTCAGCCTCCTGTCAATAGAAGCTCCCATCTGGGATATTAAACAATCTGGGAGCCTCCTATTCAGAACGAGTGGAGGGATCGGAGCGGCACAATATTGGTATTACTTTATCCTGGGGTGGTTGTGGGGGCATTGTGGAAAAATCTGTGGCCCTGTAGGACATAACGTAAAGGAACAAGTGTAGTACAACTTCTGTGAACAAGACACGCGGCCACAAATGCCGACAGAGATAGTCAGATCACGGCCACGTCAACCAATGGGCCACCAGGACTTTCTCACTGCAGAGGAGGCAGCCCGATAACCTACAGTAGGTGACAGTATGATCCTGGGACACTTGGCATCCGCCATCTGCTGACCTCTCCCATGTGTTACTACATTGTGTGTCCAGCTTCCAGCACTGTGTGAAGTGCTCTCCTTCTGCCATCTGCTGACCTCTCCTATGTGTTACTACATTGTGTGTCCAGCTTCCAGCACTGTGTGAAGTGCTCTCCTTCCGCCATCTGCTGACCTCTCCCATGTGTTACTACATTGTGTGTCCAGCTTCCAGCACTGTGTGAAGTGCTCTCCTTCCGCCATCTGCTGACCTCTCCTATGTGTTACTACATTGTGTGTCCAGCTTCCAGCACTGTGTGAAGTGCTCTCCTTCCGCCATCTGCTGACCTCTCCCATGTGTTACTACATTGTGTGTCCAGCTTCCAGCACTGTGTGAAGTGCTCTCCTTCCGCCATCTGCTGACCTCTCCCATGTGTTACTACATTGTGTGTCCAGCTTCCAGCACTGTGTGAAGTGCTCTCCTTCCGCCATCTGCTGACCTCTCCTATGTGTTACTACATTGTGTGTCCAGCTTCCAGCACTGTGTGAAGTGCTCTCCTTCCGCCATCTGCTGACCTCTCCCATGTGTTACTACATTGTGTGTCCAGCTTCCAGCACTGTGTGAAGTGCTCTCCTTCCGCCATCTGCTGACCTCTCCCATGTGTTACTACATTGTGTGTCCAGCTTCCAGCACTGTGTGAAGTGCTCTCCTTCCGCCATCTGCTGACCTCTCCCATGTGTTACTACATTGTGTGTCCAGCTTCCAGCACTGTGTGAAGTGCTCTCCTTCCGCCATCTGCTGACCTCTCCCATGTGTTACTACATTGTGTGTCCAGCTTCCAGCACTGTGTGAAGTGCTCTCCTTCCGCCATCTGCTGACCTCTCCTATGTGTTACTACATTGTGTGTCCAGCTTCCAGCACTGTGTGAAGTGCTCTCCTTCTGCCATCTCTGACCTCTCCTATGTGTTACTACATTGTGTGTCCAGCTTCCAGCACTGTGTGAAGTGCTCTCCTTCCGCCATCTGCTGATCTCTCCTATGTGTTACTACATTGTGTGTCCAGCTTCCAGCACTGTGTGAAGTGCTCTCCTTCTGCCATCTCTGACCTCTCCTATGTGTTACTACATTGTGTGTCCAGCTTCCAGCACTGTGTGAAGTGCTCTCCTTCCGCCATCTGCTGATCTCTCCTATGTGTTACTACATTGTGTGTCCAGCTTCCAGCACTGTGTGAAGTGCTCTCCTTCCGCCATCTGCTGACCTCTCCTATGTGTTACTACATTGTGTGTCCAGCTTCCAGCACTGTGTGAAGTGCTCTCCTTCCGCCATCTGCTGACCTCTCCTATGTGTTACTACATTGTGTGTCCAGCTTCCAGCACTGTGTGAAGTGCTCTCCTTCCGCCATCTGCTGACCTCTCCTATGTGTTAATACATTGTGTGTCCAGCTTCCAGCACTGTGTGAAGTGCTCTCCTTCCGCCATCTGCTGACCTCTCCCATGTGTTACTACATTGTGTGTCCAGCTTCAGCACTGTGTGAAGTGCTCTCCTTCCGCCATCTGCTGACCTCTCCTATGTGTTACTACATTGTGTGTCCAGCTTCCAGCACTGTGTGAAGTGCTCTCCTTCCGCCATCTGCTGACCTCTCCCATGTGTTACTACATTGTGTGTCCAGCTTCCAGCACTGTGTGAAGTGCTCTCCTTCCGCCATCTGCTGACCTCTCCCATGTGTTACTACATTGTGTGTCCAGCTTCCAGCACTGTGTGAAGTGCTCTCCTTCCGCCATCTGCTGATCTCTCCTATGTGTTACTACATTGTGTGTCCAGCTTCCAGCACTGTGTGAAGTGCTCTCCTTCCGCCATCTGCTGACCTCTCCTATGTGTTACTACATTGTGTGTCCAGCTTCCAGCACTGTGTGAAGTGCTTTCCTTCCGCCATCTGCTGACCTCTCCTATGTGTTACTACATTGTGTGTCCAGCTTCCAGCACTGTGTGAAGTGCTCTCCTTCCGCCATCTGCTGACCTCTCCTATGTGTTAATACATTGTGTGTCCAGCTTCCAGCACTGTGTGAAGTGCTCTCCTTCCGCCATCTGCTGACCTCTCCCATGTGTTACTACATTGTGTGTCCAGCTTCAGCACTGTGTGAAGTGCTCTCCTTCCGCCATCTGCTGACCTCTCCTATGTGTTACTACATTGTGTGTCCAGCTTCCAGCACTGTGTGAAGTGCTCTCCTTCCGCCATCTGCTGACCTCTCGTATGTGTTACTACATTGTGTGTCCAGCTTCCAGCACTGTGTGAAGTGCTCTCCTTCCACCATCTGCTGACCTCTCCCATCTGTTACTACATTGTGTGTCCAGCTTCCAGCACTGTGTGAAGTGCTCTCCTTCCGCCATCTGCTGACCTCTCCTATGTGTTACTACATTGTGTGTCCAGCTTCCAGCACTGTGTGAAGTGCTCTCCTTCCGCCATCTGCTGACCTCTCCTATGTGTTACTACATTGTGTGTCCAGCTTCCAGCACTGTGTGAAGTGCTCTCCTTCCGCCATCTGCTGACCTCTCCTATGTGTTACTACATTGTGTGTCCAGCTTCCAGCACTGCGTGAAGTGCTCTCCTTCCGCCATCTGCTGACCTCTCCCATGTGTTACTACATTGTGTGTCCAGCTTCCAGCACTGTGTGAAGTGCTCTCCTTCCGCCATCTGCTGACCTCTCCTATGTGTTACTACATTGTGTGTCCAGCTTCCAGCACTGTGTGAAGTGCTCTCCTTCCGCCATCTGCTGACCTCTCCTATGTGTTACTACATTGTGTGTCCAGCTTCCAGCACTGTGTGAAGTGCTCTCCTTCCGCCATCTGCTGACCTCTCCTATGTGTTACTACATTGTGTGTCCAGCTTCCAGCACTGTGTGAAGTGCTCTCCTTCCGCCATCTGCTGACCTCTCCTATGTGTTACTACATTGTGTGTCCAGCTTCCAGCACTGTGTGAAGTGCTCTCCTTCCGCCATCTGCTGACCTCTCCCATGTGTTACTACATTGTGTGTCCAGCTTCCAGCACTGTGTGAAGTGCTCTCCTTCCGCCATCTGCTGACCTCTCCCATGTGTTAGTACATTGTGTGTCCAGCTTCCAGCACTGTGTGAAGTGCTCTCCTTCCGCCATCTGCTGACCTCTCCCATGTGTTAGTACATTGTGTGTCCACCTTCCAGCACTGTGTGAAGTGCTCTCCTTCCGCCATCTGCTGACCTCTCCTATGTGTTAGTACATTGTGTGTCCAGCTTCCAGCACTGTGTGAAGTGCTCTCCTTCCGCCATCTGTTGACCTCTCCTATGTGTTTCTACATTGTGTGTCCAGCTTCCAGCACTGTGTGAAGTGCTCTCCTTCCGCCATCTGCTGACCTCTCCTATGTGTTACTACATTGTGTGTCCAGCTTCCAGCACTGTGTGAAGTGCTCTCCTTCCGCCATCTGCTGACCTCTCCTATGTGTTACTACATTGTGTGTCCAGCTTCCAGCACTGTGTGAAGTGCTCTCCTTCCGCCATCTGCTGACCTCTCCCATGTGTTACTACATTGTGTGTCCAGCTTCCAGCACTGTGTGAAGTGCTCTCCTTCCGCCATCTGCTGACCTCTCCCATGTGTTACTACATTGTGTGTCCAGCTTCCAGCACTGTGTGAAGTGCTCTCCTTCCGCCATCTGCTGACCTCTCCTATGTGTTACTACATTGTGTGTCCAGCTTCCAGCACTGTGTGAAGTGCTCTCCTTCCGCCATCTGCTGACCTCTCCTATGTGTTACTACATTGTGTGTCCAGCTTCCAGCACTGTGTGAAGTGCTCTCCTTCCGCCATCTGCTGACCTCTCCCATGTGTTACTACATTGTGTGTCCAGCTTCCAGCACTGTGTGAAGTGCTCTCCTTCCGCCATCTGCTGACCTCTCCCATGTGTTACTACATTGTGTGTCCAGCTTCCAGCACTGTGTGAAGTGCTCTCCTTCCGCCATCTGCTGACCTCTCCCATGTGTTACTACATTGTGTGTCCAGCTTCCAGCACTGTGTGAAGTGCTCTCCTTCCGCCATCTGCTGACCTCTCCCATGTGTTACTACATTGTGTGTCCAGCTTCCAGCACTGTGTGAAGTGCTCTCCTTCCGCCATCTGCTGACCTCTCCTATGTGTTACTACATTGTGTGTCCAGCTTCCAGCACTGTGTGAAGTGCTCTCCTTCCGCCATCTGCTGACCTCTCCTATGTGTAACTACATTGTGTGTCCAGCTTCCAGCACTGTGTGAAGTGCTCTCCTTCCGCCATCTGCTGACCTCTCCCATGTGTTACTACATTGTGTGTCCAGCTTCCAGCACTGTGTGAAGTGCTCTCCTTCCGCCATCTGCTGACCTCTCCTATGTGTTACTACATTGTGTGTCCAGCTTCCAGCACTGTGTGAAGTGCTCTCCTTCCGCCATCTGCTGACCTCTCCTATGTGTTACTACATTGTGTGTCCAGCTTCCAGCACTGTGTGAAGTGCTCTCCTTCCGCCATCTGCTGACCTCTCCCATGTGTTACTACATTGTGTGTCCAGCTTCAGCACTGTGTGAAGTGCTCTCCTTCCGCCATCTGCTGACCTCTCCTATGTGTTACTACATTGTGTGTCCAGCTTCCAGCACTGTGTGAAGTGCTCTCCTTACGCCATCTGCTGACCTCTCCCATGTGTTACTACATTGTGTGTCCAGCTTCCAGCACTGTGTGAAGTGCTCTCCTTCCGCCATCTGCTGACCTCTCCTATGTATTAGTTCATTGTGTGTCCAGCTCCCAGCACTGTGTGAAGTGCTCTCCTTCCGCCATCTGCTGACCTCTCCCATGTGTTACTACATTGTGTGTCCAGCTTCCAGCACTGTGTGAAGTGCTCTCCTTCCGCCATCTGCTGACCTCTCCCATGTGTTACTACATTGTGTGTCCAGCTTCCAGCACTGTGTGAAGTGCTCTCCTTCCGCCATCTGCTGACCTCTCCCATGTGTTACTACATTGTGTGTCCAGCTTCCAGCACTGTGTGAAGTACTCTCCTTCCGCCATCTGCTGACCTCTCCCATGTGTTAGTACATTGTGTGTCCAGCTTCCAGCACTGTGTGAAGTGCTCTCCTTCCACCATCTGCTGACCTCTCCCATGTGTTACTACATTGTGTGTCCAGCTTCCAGCACTGTGTGAAGTGCTCTCCTTCCACCATCTGCTGACCTCTCCCATGTGTTACTACATTGTGTGTCCAGCTTCCAGCACTGTGTGAAGTGCTCTCCTTCCGCCATCTGCTGACCTCTCCCATGTGTTACTACATTGTGTGTCCAGCTTCCAGCACTGTGTGAAGTGCTCTCCTTCCACCATCTGCTGACCTCTCTAGAGATGTGCACTTAAAATTTTTCGGGTTTTGTGTTTTGGTTTTGGGTTCGGTTCCGCGGCCGTGTTTTGGGTTCGACCGCGTTTTGGCAAAACCTCACCGAATTTTTTTTGTCGGATTCGGGTGTGTTTTGGATTCGGGTGTTTTTTTCAAAAAACACTAAAAAACAGCTTAAATCATAGAATTTGGGGGTCATTTTGATCCCAAAGTATTATTAACCTCAAAAACCATAATTTCCACTCATTTTTAGTCTATTCTGAACACCTCACACCTCACAATATTATTTTTAGTCCTAAAATTTGCACCGAGGTCGCTGGATGACTAAGCTAAGCGACCCTAGTGGCCGACACAAACACCTGGCCCATCTAGGAGTGGCACTGCAGTGTCACGCAGGATGGCCCTTCCAAAAAACACTCCCCAAACAGCACATGACGCAAAGAAAAAAAGAGGCGCAATGAGGTAGCTGTGTGAGTAAGCTAAGCGACCCTAGTGGCCGACGCAAACACCTGGCCCATCTAGGAGTGGCACTGCAGTGTCACGCAGGATGGCCCTTCCAAAAAACACTCCCCAAACAGCACATGACGCAAAGAAAAAAAGAGGCGCAATGAGGTAGCTGTGTGAGTAAGATAAGCGACCCTAGTGGCCGACACAAACACCTGGCCCATCTAGGAGTGGCACTGCAGTGTCACGCAGGATGGCCCTTCCAAAAAACACTCCCCAAACAGCACATGACGCAAAGAAAAAAAGAGGCGCAATGAGGTAGCTGTGTGAGTAAGATAAGCGACCCTAGTGGCCGACACAAACACCTGGCCCATCTATTTGGTGTTTTGGATTTTACATGCTCTGTACTATGACATTGGGCATCGGCCTTGGCAGACGACGTTGCTGGCATTTCATCGTCTCGGCCATGACTAGTGGCAGCAGCTTCAGCACGAGGTGGAAGTCGATCTTGATCTTTCCCTATTTTTGGAACCTCAACATTTTTGTTCTCCATATTTTAATAGGCACAACTAAAAGGCACCTCAGGTAAACAATGGAGATGGATGGATACTAGTATACTTATGGATGACGAGCGACTGCCGACACAGAGGTAGCTACAGCCGTGGACTACCGTACTGTGTCTGCTGCTAATATAGACTGGATGATAATGAGATAAAATTTAAATATATATATATATCACACTAGTACTGCAGCCGGACAGGTATATAATATATTATGTAATGACGGACCTGCTGGACACTGTCAGACTCAGCACTGCAGACTCCTAAAGTAAGCTACTAGTATCAAGAAGATAGAAAAAACAAAAACCCACGGGTAGGTGGTATACAATTATGGATGGACGAGCGACTGCCGACACAGAGGTAGCTACAGCCGTGGACTACCGTACTGTGTCTGCTGCTAATATAGACTGGATGATAATGAGATAAAATTAAAATATATATATATATATAATATCACTAGTACTGCAGCCGGACAGGTATATATTATGTAATGACGGACCTGCTGGACACTGTCAGCACTGCAGACTCCTAAAGTAAGCTACTAGTATCAATAAGATAGAAAAAAAAAAAACCACGGGTAGGTGGTATACAATTATGGATGGACGAGCGACTGCCGACACAGAGGTAGCTACAGCCGTGTACTACCATACTGTGTCTGCTGCTAATATAGACTGGATGATAATGAGATAAAATGTAAATATATATATATATCACACTAGTACTGCAGCCGGACAGGTATATATTATGTAATGACGGACCTGCTGGACACTGTCTGTCAGACTCAGCACTGCAGACTCCTAAAGTAAGCTACTAGTATCAAGAAGATAGAAAAAAAAAAAAACCACGGGTAGGTGGTATACAATTATGGATGGACGAGCGACTGCCGACACAGAGGTAGCTACAGCCGTGGACTACCGTACTGTGTCTGCTGCTAATATAGACTGGATGATAATGAGATAAAATTAAAATATATATATATCACACTAGTACTGCAGCCGGACAGGTATATATTATGTAATGACGGACCTGCTGGACACTGTCTGCAGAATGCGTTTATAAAAACACCACACGACGAGTGTTTAACTTTTTCAGGCAGACAATCACAATAAACTGGTGGTCAGCAGACAATCACAATACTGGTGGTCAGTGGTCACTGGTCAGTCACACTGGCAGTGGCACTCTGGCAGCAAAAGTGTGCACTGTACTTAAAATATGTACTCCTGCTATAACTGCTACCCAGTCTCCCCCACAATTAAGCTGTGTGAGCAGTGAGCACTCAGCACAGTCAGATAATGATATACAGTATTACATATGATGCAGCACACTGGGCTGAGCACAGATATGGTATGTGACTGTGTCACACTGTGTATCGTTTTTTTTCAGGCAGAGAACGGATTAATTAAACTGGTGGTCACTGGTCACACTCTCAGCAGCAAGTAGTACTCCTCCTAATAATATGCTCCCCAAAATTTGTGTCTCTCTCTCTAGTACTCTAGTCTAAACGGAGAGGACGCCAGCCACGTCCTCTCCCTATCAATCTCAATGCACGTGTGAAAATGGCGGCGACGCGCGGCTCCTTATATAGAATCCGAGTCTCGCGATAGAATACGAGCCTCGCGAGAATCCGACAGCGGGATGATGACGTTCGGGCGCGCTCGGGTTAACCGAGCAAGGCGGGAAGATCTGAGTCGCTCGGCCCCGTGTAAAAAAACCTGAAGTTCGGGCGGGTTCGGATTCCGAGGAACCGAACCCGCTCATCTCTAGACCTCTCCCCTGTGTTACTACATTGTGTGTCCAGCTTCCAGCACTGTGTGAAGTGCTCTCCTTCCGCCATCTGCTGACCTCTCCCATGTGTTACTACATTGTGTGTCCAGCTTCCAGCACTGTGTGAAGTGCTCTCCTTCCGCCATCTGCTGACCTCTCCCATGTGTTACTACATTGTGTGTCCACCTTCCAGCACTGTGTGAAGTGCTCTCCTTCCGCCATCTGCTGACCTCTCCCATGTGTTACTACATTGTGTGTCCAGCTTCCAGCACTGTGTGAAGTGCTCTCCTTCCACCATCTGCTGACCTATCCCATGTGTTACTACATTGTGTGTCCAGCTTCCAGCACTGTGTGAAGTGCTCTCCTTCCGCCATCTGCTGACCTCTCCCATGTGTTACTACATTGTGTGTCCAGCTTCCAGCACTGTGCTCCTTCGATACACCAGTGTGCACCTGCTCCCGTTCTCACTGGCTATACTGTATAGCGTTATCCTTGGAGCTTCTACACATACTCACCTGTGGACTTACCAGTTCTCTGTGCAGTCCACCAGTTTTGCCATTGATGGGAGAGAACCAGATGGTTTTCCTCCATCGATGTTACAGCATAAATGAATATACATTTTTTTTGCAAGGTGCCAGGACTCAAAGCATTGCCCCGCCCTGACACCTGCGAAGTCCCACTCCTGGGCTGTGGTTGGCCTGCAGGTCTTTCACTAAAATAACCATCGATGAGTAAAACCATCGATAGCCCCCGTAGCATAGTTGGTGACCATCGATGGCCACTCACAGCTTCACCATCAATGGCAACCATCAATGGAAAACACACTGATGGCCATCCCTTCTACAGACATCCAACATTCACTAACCTCCTATACCAGCAGAGGGCACTTGGTCCTAGTGTGTATTCTGTTCTGCATCGAGTTCCTGACACAGGACCTGATATTGTACAGCATCAGTGAAGCGCGAGGAAGCGGCTGTGCAATACCGTGCATCTAATATGCTAATGCAAGCAGGAGGCATCTGATGTAAATAGACGCCTCCTACCTGCTTCCGTCATCTGCTGCTGCGTCTGGTGTAAATAGATACCTCCTGCCTGCTTCCATCATCTGCTGCTGTGTCTGGTGTAAATAGACGCCTCCTGCCTGCTTCCGTTATCTGCTGCTGTGTCTGGTGTAAATAGACACCTCCTGCCTGCTTCCGTCATCTGCTGTTACATCTGGTGTAAATAGAAGCCTCCTACCTGCTTTCGTCATCTGCTGTTACATCTGGTGTAAATAGATGCCTCCTACCTGCTTTCGTCGTCTGCTGTTACATCTGGTGTAAATAGATGCCTCCTGCCTGATTCCGTCATCTGCTGCTGCGTCTGGTGTAAATAGACGCCTCCTACCTGCTTCCGTCATCTGCTGCTGCGTCTGGAGTAAATAGATACCTCCTGCCTGCTTCCGTCATCTGCTGTTACATCTGGGGTAAATAGATGCCTCCTGCCTGCTCCCATCATCTGCTGTTACGTCTGGTGTAAATAGATGCCTCCTACCTCCTTCGGTCATCTGCTGTTACGTCTGGTGTAAATAGACGCCTCCTGCCTACTTCCGTCATCTGCTGCTGCGTCTGGTGTTAATAGACGCCTCCTGCCTGCTTCCATCATCTGCTGTTTTACGTCTGGGGTAAATAGATGCCTCCTGCCTGCTCCCGTCATCTGCTGAAGCGTCTGGTGTAAATAGATGCTTCCTCCCTGCTTCCATCATCAGCTGATGCGTCTGGTGTAAATAGATGCCTCCTGCCTGCTTCCGTTATCTGCTGCTGCGTCTGGTGTAAATAGATACCTCCTTCCTGCTTCTGTCATCTGCTGCTGCGTCTGGTGTAAATAGATGCCTCCTGCCTGCTTCCATCATCTGCTGTTACGTCTGGGGTAAATAGATGCTTCCTACCTGCTTCCGTCATCTGCTGTTGCGTCTGGTGTAAATAGATGCCTCCTGCCTGCTTCCATCATCTGCTGTTACGTCTGGGGTAAATAGATGCTTCCTACCTGCTTCCGTCATCTGCTGCAGCGTCTGGTGTAAATAGATGCCTCCTGCCTGCTTCCCTCATCTGCTGCTGCATCTGGTGTAAATAGATGCCTCCTCCCTGCTTCCGTCATCTGCTGTTACATCTGGGGTAAATAGAAGCCTCCTGCCTGCTCCCGTCATCTGCTGTTACGTCTGGTGTAAATAGATACCTCCTACCTGCTTCGGTCATCTACTGTTACGTCTGGTGTAAATAGACGCCTCCTGCCTACTTCCGTCATCTGCTGCTGCGTCTGGTGTAAATAGACGCCTCCTGCCTGCTTCCATCATCTGCTGTTACGTCTGGGGTAAATAGATGCCTCCTGACTGCTCCCGTCATCTGCTGACGCGTCTGGTGTAAATAGATGCTTCCTCCCTGCTTCCGTTATCTGCTGCTGCGTCTGGTGTAAATAGATGCCTCCTGCGTGCTTCCATCATCTGCTGTTACGTCTGGGGTAAATAGATGCTTCCTACCTGCTTCCGTCATCTGCTGTTGCGTCTGGTATAAATAGATGCTTCCTGCCTACTTCCGTCATCTGCTGCAGCGTCTGGTGTAAATAGATGCCTCCTGCATGCTTCCGTCATCTGCTGTTGCGTCTGTTGTAAATAGATGCCCCCTGCCTGCTTCCGTCATCTGCTGCAGCGTCTGGTGTAAATAGACGCCTCCTGCCTACTTCCGTCATCTACTGTTACGTCTGGTGTAAATAGATACCTCCTGCCTGCTTCCGTCATCTGCTGCTGCGTCTGGTGTAAATAGGTGCCTCCTGCCTGCTTCTGTCATCTGCTGTTACGTCTGGGGTAAATAGATGCTTCCTACCTGCTTCCGTCATCTGCTGTTACGTCTGGTGTAAATAGATGCCTCCTGCCTACTTCCGTCATCTGCTGCAGCGTCTGGTGTAAATAGATGCCTCCTACCTGATTCCATCATCAGCTGATGCGTCTGGTGTAAATAGACGCCACCTGCCTGCTTCCATCATCTGCTGTTGCGTCTGGTGTAAATAGACGCCTCCTGCCTGCTTCCGTCATCTACTGTTATGTCTGGTGTAAATAGACGCCACCTGCCTGCTTCCATCACCTGCTGTTGCGTCTGGTGTAAATAGACGCCACCTGCCTGCTTCCATCATCTGCTGTTGCGTCTGGTGTAAATAGACGCCACCTGCCTGCTTCCGTTATCTGCTGCTGCGTCTGGTGTAAATAGATGCCTCCTGCGTGCTTCCATCATCTGCTGTTATGTCTGGGGTAAATAGATGCTTCCTACCTGCTTCCGTCATCTGCTGTTGCGTCTGGTATAAATAGATGCCTGCTTCCGTCATCTGCTGTTACCTCTGGTGTAAATAGATGCTTCCTGCCTACTTCCGTCATCTGCTGCAGCGTCTGGTGTAAATAGATGCCTCCTACATGCTTCCGTCATCTGCTGCAGCGTCTGGTGTAAATAGACGCCTCCTGCCTACTTCCGTCATCTACTGTTACGTCTGGTGTAAATAGATACCTCCTGCCTGCTTCCGTCATCTGCTGCTGCGTCTGGTGTAAATAGGTGCCTCCTGCCTACTTCCGTCATCTGCTGCAGCATCTGGTGTAAATAGATGCCTCCTACCTGATTCCATCATCAGCTGATGCGTCTGGTGTAAATAGACGCCACCTGCCTGCTTCCATCATCTGCTGTTGCGTCTGGTGTAAATAGACGCCTCCTGCCTGCTTCCGTCATCTACTGTTATGTCTGGTGTAAATAGACGCCACCTGCCTGCTTCCATCACCTGCTGTTGCGTCTGGTGTAAATAGACGCCACCTGCCTGCTTCCATCATCTGCTGTTGCGTCTGGTGTAAATAGACGCCACCTGCCTGCTTCCGTTATCTGCTGCTGCGTCTGGTGTAAATAGATGCCTCCTGCGTGCTTCCATCATCTGCTGTTATGTCTGGGGTAAATAGATGCTTCCTACCTGCTTCCGTCATCTGCTGTTGCGTCTGGTATAAATAGATGCCTGCTTCCGTCATCTGCTGTTACCTCTGGTGTAAATAGATGCTTCCTGCCTACTTCCGTCATCTGCTGCAGCGTCTGGTGTAAATAGATGCCTCCTACATGCTTCCGTCATCTGCTGTTGCGTCTGTTGTAAATAGATGCCCCCTGCCTGCTTCCGTCATCTGCTGCAGCGTCTGGTGTAAATAGACGCCTCCTGCCTACTTCCGTCATCTACTGTTACGTCTGGTGTAAATAGATACCTCCTGCCTGCTTCCGTCATCTGCTGCTGCGTCTGGTGTAAATAGGTGCCTCCTGCCTACTTCCGTCATCTGCTGCAGCATCTGGTGTAAATAGATGCCTCCTACCTGATTCCATCATCAGCTGATGCGTCTGGTGTAAATAGACGCCACCTGCCTGCTTCTATCATCTGCTGTTGCGTCTGGTGTAAATAGACGCCACCTGCCTGCTTCCTTCATCTGCTGTTGCGTCTGGTGTAAATAGATGCCTCCTGCCTGCTTCCGTCATCTACTGTTACGTCTGGTGTAAATAGACGCCACCTGCCTGCTTCCATCATCTGCTGTTGCGTCTGGTGTAAATAGACGCCACCTGCCTGCTTCCATCATCTGCTGTTGCGTCTGGTGTAAATAGATGCCTCCTGCCTGCTTCCGTTATCTGCTGCTGAGTCTGGTGTAAATAGATGCCTCCTGCCTGCTTCCATCATCTGCTGTTACGTCTGGGGTAAATAGATGCTTCCTACCTGCTTCCGTCATCTGCTGTTGCGTCTGGTATAAATAGATGCCTGCTTCCGTCATCTGCTGCAGCGTCTGGTGTAAATTAGAGATGTGCACTTGAAATTTTTCGGGTTTTGTGTTTTGGTTTTGGGTTCGGTTCCGCGGCCGTGTTTTGGGTTCGACCGCGTTTTGGCAAAACCTCACCGAATTTTTTTTGTCGGATTCGGGTGTGTTTTGGATTCGGGTGTTTTTTTCAAAAAACACTAAAAAACAGCTTAAATCATAGAATTTGGGGGTCATTTTGATCCCAAAGTATTATTAACCTCAAAAACCATAATTTCCACTCATTTTCAGTCTATTCTGAATACCTCACACCTCACAATATTATTTTTAGTCCTAAAATTTGCACCGAGGTCGCTGGATGACTAAGCTAAGCGACCCTAGTGGCCGACACAAACACCTGGCCCATCTAGGAGTGGCACTGCAGTGTCACGCAGGATGGCCCTTCCAAAAAACACTCCCCAAACAGCACATGACGCAAAGAAGAAAAAAAGAGGCGCAATGAGGTAGCTGTGTGAGTAAGATAAGCGACCCTAGTAGCCGACACAAACACCTGGCCCATCTAGGAGTGGCACTGCAGTGTCACGCAGGATGGCCCTTCCAAAAAACACTCCCCAAACAGCACATGACGCAAAGAAGAAAAAAAGAGGCGCAATGAGGTAGCTGTGTGAGTAAGATAAGCGACCCTAGTGGCCGACACAAACACCTGGCCCATCTAGGAGTGGCACTGCAGTGTCACGCAGGATGGCCCTTCCAAAAAACACTCCCCAAACAGCACATGACGCAAAGAAGAAAAAAAGAGGCGCAATGAGGTAGCTGTGTGAGTAAGATAAGCGACCCTAGTGGCCGACACAAACACCTGGCCCATCTAGGAGTGGCACTGCAGTGTCACGCAGGATGGCCCTTCCAATAAACACTCCCCAAACAGCACATGACGCAAATAAAAATGAAAGAAAAAAGAGGTGCAAGATGGAATTGTCCTTGGGCCCTCCCACCCACCCTTATGTTGTATAAACAGGACATGCACACTTTAACCAACCCATCATTTCAGTGACAGGGTCTGCCACACGACTGTGACTGAAATGACGGGTTGGTTTGGACCCCCACCGAAAAAGAAGCAATTAATCTCTCCTTGCACAAACTGGCTCTACAGAGGCAAGATGTCCACCTCATAATCATCCTCCGATATATCACCGTGTACATCCCGCTCCTCACAGATTATCAATTCGTCCCCACTGGAATCCACCATCTCAGCTCCCTGTGTACTTTGTGGAGGCAATTGCTGCTGGTCAATGTCTCCACGGAGGAATTGATTATAATTCATTTTAATGAACATCATCTTCTCCACATTTTCTGGAAGTAACCTCGTACGCGGATTGCTGACAAGGTGAGCGGCGGCACTAAACACTCTTTCGGAGTACACACTTGTGGGAGGGCAACTTAGGTAGAATAAAGCCAGTTTGTGCAAGGGCCTCCAAATTGCCTCTTTTTCCTGCCAGTATAAGTACGGACTGTCTGAAGTGCCTACTTGGATGCGGTCACTCATATAATCCTCCACCATTCTTTCAATGGTGACAGAATCATATGCAGTGACAGTAGACGACATGTCCGTAATCGTTGTCAGGTCCTTCAGTCCGGACCAGATGTCAGCATCAGCAGTCGCTCCAGACTGCCCTGCATCACCGCCAGCGGGTGGGCTCGGAATTCTGAGCCTTTTCCTCGCACCCCCAGTTGCGGGAGAATGTGAAGGAGGAGATGTTGACAGGTCGCGTTCCGCTTGACTTGACAATTTTCTCACCAGCAGGTCTTTCAACCCCAGCAGACTTGTGTCTGCCGGAAAGAGAGATCCAAGGTAGGCTTTAAATCTAGGATCGAGCACGGTGGCCAAAATGTAGTGCTCTGATTTCAAAAGATTGACCACCCGTGAATCCTTGTTAAGCGAATTAAGGGCTCCATCCACAAGTCCCACATGCCTAGCGGAATCGCTCCCTTTTAGCTCCTCCTTCAATGCCTCCAGCTTCTTCTGCAAAAGCCTGATGAGGGGAATGACCTGACTCAGGCTGGCAGTGTCTGAACTGACTTCACGTGTGGCAAGTTCAAAAGGTTGCAGAACCTTGCACAACGTTGAAATCATTCTCCACTGCGCTTGAGACAGGTACATTCCACCTCCTATATCGTGCTCAATTGTATAGGCTTGAATGGCCTTTTGCTGCTCCTCCAACCTCTGAAGCATATAGAGGGTTGAATTCCACCTCGTTACCACTTCTTGCTTCAGATGATGGCAGGGCAGGTTCAGGCGTTTTTGGTGGTGCTCCAGTCTTCTGTACGTGGTGCCTGTACGCCGAAAGTGTCCCGCAATTCTTCTGGCCACCGACAGCATCTCTTGCACGCCCCTGTCGTTTTTAAAAAAATGCTGCACCACCAAATTCAAGGTATGTGCAAAACATGGGACGTGCTGGAATTTGCCCATATTTAATGCACACACAATATTGCTGGCGTTGTCCGATGCCACAAATCCACAGGAGAGTCCAATTGGGGTAAGCCATTCCGCGATGATCTTCCTCAGTTGCCGTAAGAGGTTTTCAGCTGTGTGCGTATTCTGGAAACCGGTGATACAAAGCGTAGCCTGCCTAGGAAAGAGTTGGCGTTTGCGAGATGCTGCTACTGGTGCCGCCGCTGCTGTTCTTGCGGCGGGAGTCCATACATCTACCCAGTGGGCTGTCACAGTCATATAGTCCTGACCCTGCCCTGCTCCACTTGTCCACATGTCCGTGGTTAAGTGGACATTGGGTACAACTGCATTTTTTAGGACACTGGTGAGTCTTTTTCTGACGTCCGTGTACATTCTCGGTATCGCCTGCCTAGAGAAGTGGAACCTAGATGGTATTTGGTAACGGGGGCACACTACCTCAAGAAATTGTCTAGTTCCCTGTGAACTAACGGCGGATACCGGACGCACGTCTAACACCAACATAGTTGTCAAGGCCTCAGTTATCCGCTTTGCAACAGGATGACTGCTGTGATATTTCATCTTCCTCGCAAAGGACTGTTGGACAGTCAATTGCTTGGTGGAAGTAGTAAAAGTGGGCTTACGACTTCCCCTCTGGGATGACCATCGACTCCCAGCAGCAACAACAGCAGCGCCAGCAGCAGTAGGCGTTACACGCAAGGATGCATCGGAGGAATCCCAGGCAGGAGAGGACTCGTCAGAATTGCCAGTGACATGGCCTGCAGGACTATTGGCATTCCTGGGGAAGGAGGAAATTGACACTGAGGGAGTTGGTGGGGTGGTTTGCGTGAGCTTGGTTACAAGAGGAAGGGATTTACTGGTCAGTGGACTGCTTCCGCTGTCACCCAAAGTTTTTGAACTTGTCACTGACTTATTATGAATGCGCTGCAGGTGACGTATAAGGGAGGATGTTCCGAGGTGGTTAACGTCCTTACCCCTACTTATTACAGCTTGACAAAGGCAACACACGGCTTGACAAATGTTGTCCGCATTTCTGTTGAAATACTTCCACACCGAAGAGCTGATTTTTTTGGTATTTTCACCAGGCATATCAACGGCCCTATTCCTCCCACGGACAACAGGTGTCTCCCCAGGTGCCTGACTTAAACAAACCACCTCACCATCAGAATCCTCCTTGTCAATTTCCTCCCCAGCGCCAGCAACACCCATATCCTCCTCATCCTGGTGTACTTCAACACTGACATCTTCAATCTGACTATCAGGAACTGGACTGCGGGTGCTCCTTCCAGCACTTGCAGGGGGCGTGCAAATGGTGGAAGGTGCATGCTCTTCACGTCCAGTGTTGGGAAGGTCAGGCATCGCAACCGACACAATTGGACTCTCCTTGTGGATTTGGGATTTGGAAGAACGCACAGTTCTTTGCGGTGCTTTTGCCAGCTTGAGTCTTTTCATTTTTCTAGCGAGAGGCTGAGTGCTTCCATCCTCATGTGAAGCTGAACCACTAGCCATGAACATAGGCCAGGGCCTCAGCCGTTCCTTGCCACTCCGTGTGGTAAATGGCATATTGGCAAGTTTACGCTTCTCCTCCGACAATTTTATTTTAGATTTTGGAGTCCTTTTTTTACTGATATTTGGTGTTTTGGATTTTACATGCTCTGTACTATGACATTGGGCATCGGCCTTGGCAGACGACGTTGCTGGCATTTCATCGTCTCGGCCATGACTAGTGGCAGCAGCTTCAGCACGAGGTGGAAGTGGATCTTGATCTTTCCCTAATTTTGGAACCTCAACATTTTTGTTCTCCATATTTTAATAGGCACAACTAAAAGGCACCTCAGGTAAACAATGGAGATGGATGGATACTAGTATACTTATGGATGGACCAGCGACTGCCGACACAGAGGTAGCTACAGCCGTGGACTACCGTACTGTGTCTGCTGCTAATATAGACTGGATGATAATGAGATGAAATTAATATATATATATATATATATATATATAATATCACTAGTACTGCAGCCGGACAGGTATATATATTTATTATGTAATGACTGATGACGGACCTGCTGGACACTGTCAGCTCAGCAGCACCGCAGACTGCTACAGTAAGCTACTATAGTAGTATGTATCAAGAAGAAAGAGAAAAAAAAAACACGGGTAGGTGGTATACAATTATGGATGGACCAGCGACTGCCGACACAGAGGTAGCTACAGCCGTGGACTACCGTACTGTGTCTGCTGCTAATATAGACTGGATGATAATGAGATTAAATTAATATATATATATATATATATATATAATATCACTAGTACTGCAGCCGGACAGGTATATATATTTATTATGTAATGACTGATGACGGACCTGCTGGACACTGTCAGCTCAGCAGCACCGCAGACTGCTACAGTAAGCTACTATAAGTAGTATGTATCAAGAAGAAAGAGAAAAAAAAAACCACGGGTAGGTGGTATACAATTATGGATGGACCAGCGACTGCCGACACAGAGGTAGCTACAGCCGTGGACTACCGTACTGTGTCTGCTGCTAATATAGACTGGATGATAATGAGATGAAATTAATATATATATATATATATATATATATATATAATATCACTAGTACTGCAGCCGGACAGGTATATATATTTATTATGTAATGACTGATGACGGACCTGCTGGACACTGTCAGCTCAGCAGCACCGCAGACTGCTACAGTAAGCTACTATAGTAGTATGTATCAAGAAGAAAGAGAAAAAAAAAACCACGGGTAGGTGGTATACAATTATGGATGGACCAGCGACTGCCGACACAGAGGTAGCTACAGCCGTGGACTACCGTACTGTGTCTGCTGCTAATATAGACTGGATGATAATAAGATGAAATTAATATATATATATATATATATAATATCACTAGTACTGCAGCCGGACAGGTATATATATTTATTATGTAATGACTGATGATGGACCTGCTGGACACTGTCAGCTCAGCAGCACCGCAGACTGCTACAGTAAGCTACTATAGTAGTATGTATCAAGAAGAAAGAGAAAAAAAAGAAACCACGGGTAGGTGGTATACAATTATGGATGGACCAGCGACTGCCGACACAGAGGTAGCTACAGCCGTGGACTACCGTACTGTGTCTGCTGCTAATATAGACTGGATGATAATGAGATGAAATTAATATATATATATAATATCACTAGTACTGCAGCCGGACAGGTATATATATTTATTATGTAATGACTGATGACGGACCTGCTGGACACTGTCAGCTCAGCAGCACCGCAGACTGCTACAGTAAGCTACTATAGTAGTATGTATCAAGAAGAAAGAGAAAAAAAAAACCACGGGTAGGTGGTATACAATTATGGATGGACGAGCGACTGCCGACACAGAGGTAGCTACAGCCGTGGACTACCGTACTGTGTCTGCTGCTAATATAGACTGGATGATAATGAGATGAAATTAATATATATATATATATATATATATATATAATATCACTAGTACTGCAGCCGGACAGGTATATATATTTATTATGTAATGACTGATGACGGACCTGCTGGACACTGTCAGCTCAGCAGCACCGCAGACTGCTACAGTAAGCTACTATAGTAGTATGTATCAAGAAGAAAGAGAAAAAAAAACCCATGGGTAGGTGGTATACAATTATGGATGGACCATCGACTGCCGACACAGAGGTAGCTACAGCCGTGGACTACCGTACTGTGTCTGCTGCTAATATAGACTGGATGATAATGAGATGAAATTAATAAATATATATATATATATATATATATATAATATCACTAGTACTGCAGCCGGACAGGTATATATATTTATTATGTAATGACTGATGACGGACCTGCTGGACACTGTCAGCTCAGCAGCACCACAGACTGCTACAATAAGCTACTATAGTAGTATGTATCAAGAAGAAAGAGAAAAAAAAAACCACGGGTAGGTGGTATACAATTATGGATGGACCAGCGACTGCCGACACAGAGGTAGCTACAGCCGTGGACTACCGTACTGTGTCTGCTGCTAATATAGACTGGATGATAATGAGATGAAATTAATATATATATATATATAATATCACTAGTACTGCAGCCGGACAGGTATATATATTTATTATGTAATGACTGATGACGGACCTGCTGGACACTGTCAGCTCAGCAGCACCGCAGACTGCTACAGTAAGCTACTATAGTAGTATGTATCAAGAAGAAAGAAAAAAAAAAAAACACGGGTAGGTGGTATACATATACAATTATATATATATTATATACAATTATATATATATATATATTAAACTGGTGGTGATTAATTAAACTGGTGGTCAGGTCACTGGTCAGATTAATTAAACTGGTGGTCAGGTCACTGGTCACACTATCAGCAACTTGCAAGTAGTACTCCTAAGCAGACAATCACAATATATACTGGTGGTCAGTGTGGTCACAATGGCAGTGTGGCACTCTGGCAGCAGAGTGCCAGCAAAAGTGTGCACTGTACGGTAAAATATGTACTCCTGCTCTCAGACTCTAACTGCTCCCCACTGTCTCCCCCACAAGTCAGATATACAGTCACACTATCACTTCAGCAAGTAGTAGTACTCCTCCTAATGCTCCCCAAAATTACTAAAGTAAATAATACTGTGTCTCTCTCTACTCTAGTAGTCTCACTCTCTATATATGGAGAGGACGCCAGCCACGTCCTCTCCCTATCAATCTCAATGCACGTGTGAAAATGGCGGCGACGCGCGGCTCCTTATATAGAATCCGAGTCTCGCGATAGAATCCGAGCCTCGCGATAATCCGACAGCGGGATGATGACGTTCGGGCGCGCTCGGGTTAACCGAGCAAGGCGGGAAGATCCGAGTCGCTCGGACCCGTGTAAAAAAACCTGAAGTTCGGGCGGGTTCGGTTTCCGAGGAACCGAACCCGCTCATCTCTAGTGTAAATAGACGCCTCCTGCCTACTTCCGTCATCTACTGTTACGTCTGGTGTAAATAGATACCTCCTGCCTGCTTCCGTCATCTGCTGCTGCGTCTGGTGTAAATAGGTGCCTCCTGCCTGCTTCTGTCATCTGCTGTTACGTCTGGGGTAAATAGATGCTTCCTACCTGCTTCCGTCATCTGCTATTACGTCTGGTGTAAATAGATGCCTCCTGCCTACTTCCGTCATCTGCTGCAGCGTCTGGTGTAAATAGATGCCTCCTACCTGATTCCATCATCAGCTGATGCGTCTGGTGTAAATAGACGCCACCTGCCTGCTTCCATCATCTGCTGTTGCGTCTGGTGTAAAAAGACGCCACCTGCCTGCTTCCATCATCTGCTGTTACGTCTGGTGTAAATAGACGCCTCCTGCCTGCTTCCGTCATCTACTGTTACGTCTGGTGTAAATAGAAGCCACCTGCCTGCTTCCATCATCTGCTGTTGCGTCTGGTGTAAATAGACGCCACCTGCTGCTTCCATCATCTGCTGTTGCGTCTGGTGTAAATAGACGCCTCCTGCCTGCTTCCGTCCCCTGCTGCAGCGTCTGGTGTAAATCGATGCCTCCTGCCTGCTTTTGCCATCTGCTGCTGCGTCTGGGGTAAATAGACGCCTCCTGCCTACTTCCGTCATCTACTGTTACGTCTGGTGTAAATAGATACCTCCTGCCTGCTTCCGTCATCTGCTGCTGCGTCTGGTGTAAATAGATACCTCCTGCCTGCTTCCGTAATTTGCTGTTACGTCTGGGGTAAATAGAAGCCTCCTGCCTGCTTCCACCATCTGCTGCTGCATCTGGTGTAAATAGACGCCTCCTGCCTGATTCCGCCATCTGCTGCTGCGTCTGGGGTAAATAGATGCCTCCTGCCTGCTTCCGCCATCTGCTGCTGCATCTGATGTAAATAGATGCCTCCTGCCTGATTCCGCCATCTGCTGCTGTGTCTGGTGTAAATAGATGCCTCCTGCCTGCTTCCATCATCTGCTGTTACGTCTGGTATAAATAGACGCCTCCTGTCTGCTTTTGTGATCTGCTGTTGCGTTTGGTGTAAATAGACATCTCCTGCCTGCTTCCATCATCTGCTGTTACGTCTGGTATAAATAGATGCCTCCTGCCTGCTTCCATCATCTGCTGTTACGTCTGGTGTAAATAGACGCCTCCTGCCTGCTTCCGTCATCTGCTGCTGCGTCTGGTATAAATAGATGCCTCCTGTCTGCTTCCATCATCTGCTGCTGCGTCTGGTGTAAATAGATGCCTCCTGCCTGCTTTCGTGATCTGCTGTTGCATCTGGTGTAAATAGACACCTCCTGCATGCTTTCATCATCTGCTTTTACGTCTGGTATAAATAGATGCCTCCTGTCTGCTTCCATCATCTGCTGTTACGTCTAGTGTAAATAGATACCTCCTGCCTGCTTCCGTCATCTGCTGCTGCGTCTGGTGTAAATAGATGCCTCCTGCCTGCTTCCGTCATCTGCTGTTACGTCTGGTGTAAATAGATGCCTCCTACCTGCTTCGGTCATCTGCTGTTACGTCTGGTGTATATAGACGCCTCCTGCCTACTTCCGTCATCTGCTGCTGCGTCTGGTGGAAATAGATGCCTCCTGCCTGCTTCCATCATCTGCTGTTACATTTGGTGTAAATAGACGCCTCCTACCTGCTTTCGTCATCTGCTGTTACATCTGGTGTAAATAGATGCCTCCTACCTGCTTTCATCATCTGCTGTTACATCTGGTGTAAATAGACGCCTCCTACCTGCTTCCGTCATCTGCTGCTGCGTCTGGAGTAAATAGATACCTCCTGCCTGCTTCCGTCATCTGCTGTTACATCTGGGGTAAATAGATGCCTCCTGCCTGCTCCCATCATCTGCTGTTACGTCTGGTGTAAATAGACGCCTCCTGCCTACTTCCATCATCTGCTGTTACGTCTGGGGTAAATAGACGCCACCTGCCTGCTTCCATCATCTGCTGTTGCGTCTGGTGTAAATAGACGCCTCCTGCCTGCTTCCGTCCCCTGCTGCAGCGTCTGGTGTAAATAGATGCCTCCTGCCTGCTTCCATCATCTGCTGTTACGCCTGGTGTAAATCGATGCCTCCTGCCTGCTTCTGCCATCTGCTGCTGCGTCTGGGGTAAATAGACGCCTCCTGCCTACTTCCGTCATCTACTGTTACGTCTGGTATAAATAGATACCTCCTGCCTGCTTCCGTCATCTGCTGCTGCGTCTGGTGTAAATAGATGCCTCCTGCCTGCTTCCGTAATTTGCTGTTACGTCTGGGGTAAATAGAAGCCTCCTGCCTACTTCCGCCATCTGCTGCTGCGTCTGGTGTAAATAGACGCCTCCTGCCTGATTCCGCCATCTGCTGCTGCGTCTGGGGTAAATAGACGCCTCCTGCCTGCTTCCGCCATCTGCTGCTGCGTCTGGTGTAAATAGATGCCTCCTGCCTGATTCCGCCATCTGCTGCTGTGTCTGGTGTAAATAGATGCCTCCTGCCTGCTTCCATCATCTGCTGTTACGTCTGGTATAAATAGACGCCTCCTGTCTGCTTTTGTGATCTGCTGTTGCGTTTGGTGTAAATAGACGTCTCCTGCCTGCTTCCATCATCTGCTGTTACGTCTGGTATAAATAGATGCCTCTTGCCTGCTTCCATCATCTGCTGTTACGTCTGGTGTAAATAGACGCCTCCTGCCTGCTTCCGTCATCTGCTGCTGCGTCTGGTATAAATAGATGCCTCCTGTCTGCTTCCATCATCTGCTGCTGCGTCTGGTGTAAATAGATGCCTCCTGCCTGCTTTCGTGATCTACTGTTGCGTCTGGTGTTAATAGATGTCTACTGCCTGCTTCCATCATCTGCTGTTATGTCTGGTGTAAATAGAAACCTCCTGCCTGCTTCCGCCATCTGCTGCTGCGTCTGGTATGAATAGATGCCTCCTGTCTGCTTCCATCATCTGCTGCTGCGTCTGGTGTAAATAGATGCCTCCTGCCTGCTTTCGTGATCTGCTGTTGCATCTGGTGTAAATAGACACCTCCTGCCTACTTCCGTCATCTACTGTTACGTCTGGTGTAAATAGATACCTCCTGCCTACTTCCGTCACCTGCTGCTGCTTCTGGTGTAAATAGATGCCTCCTGCCTGCTTCCGTCATCTGCTGTTACGTCTGGGGTAAATAGAAGCCTCCTGCCTGCTCCCGTCATCTGCTGTTACGTCTGGTGTATATAGACGCCTCCTGCCTACTTCCGTCATCTGCTGCTGCGTCTGGTGTAAATAGACACCTCCTGCCTGATTCCATCATCTGCTGCTGCGTCTGGTGTAAATAGACGCCTCCTGCCTGCTTCCGTCATCTGCTGTTACGTCTGATGTAAATAGATGCCTCCTCCCTGCTTCCATCATCAGCTGATGCGTCTGGTGTAAATAGACGCCACCTGCCTGCTTCCATCATCTGCTGTTGCGTCTGGTGTAAATAGACGCCTCCTGCCTGCTTCCATCATCTGCTGCTCTGTCTGGTGTAAATAGACGCCTCCTGCCTACTTCCGTCATCTGCTGCAGCGTCTGGTGTAAATAGATGCCTCCTGCCTGCTTCCGTCATCTGCTGTTACGTCTGGGGTAAATAGAAGCCTCCTGCCTGCTCCCGTCATCTGCTGTTATGTCTGGTGTAAATAGATGCCTCCTACCTGCTTCGGTCATCTGCTGTTATGTCTGGTGTATATAGACGCCTACTTCCGTCATCTGCTGCTGCGTCTGGTGGAAATAGATGCCTCCTGCCTGCTTCCATCATCTGCTGTTATGTTTGGTGTAAATAGACGCCTCCTACCTGCTTTCGTCATCTGCTGTTACATCTGGTGTAAATAGACGCCTCCTGCCTGATCCCGTCATCTGCTGCTGCGTCTGGTGTTTATAGATGCCTCCTACCTGCTTCCGTCATCTGCTGTTACGTCTGGTGTAAATAGATGCCTCCTGCCTGCTTCCGTCATCTGCTGTTACATCTGGTGTAAATAGACACCTCCTGCCTGACTCCATCATCTGCTGCTGCGTCTGGTGTAAATAGACGCTTCCTGACTGCTTCCGTCATCTGCTGTTACGTCTGATGTAAATAGATGCCTCCTTCCTGCTTCCATCATCTGCTGCTCTGTCTGGTGTAAATAGATGCCTCCTGCCTACTTCCGTCATCTGCTGCAGCGTCTGGTGTAAATAGACACCTCCTGCCTGCTTCCGTCATCTGCTGTTACATCTGGTGTAAATAGAAGCCTCCTACCTGCTTTCGTCATCTGCTGTTACATCTGGTGTAAATAGATGCCTCCTACCTACTTTCGTCATCTGCTGTTACATCTGGTGTAAATAGACGCCTCCTGCCTGATTCCGTCATCTGCTGCTGCGTCTGGTGTAAATAGACGCCTCCTGCCTGCTTCCGTCATCTGCTGCTGCGTCTGGTATAAATAGATGCCTCCTGCCTGCTTCCGTCATCTGCTGTTACGTCTGGGGTAAATAGAAGCCTCCTGCCTGCTCCCGTCATGTGCTGTTACGTCTGGTGTAAATAGATGCCTCCTACCTGCTTCGGTCATCTGCTGTTACGTCTGGTGTATATAGACGCCTCCTGCCTACTTCCGTCATCTGCTGCTGCGTCTGGTGGAAATAGATGCCTCCTGCCTGCTTCCATCATCTGCTGTTACGTTTGGTGTAAATAGACGCCTCCTACCTGCTTTCGTCATCTGCTGTTACATCTGGTGTAAATAGACGCCTCCTGCCTGATCCCGTCATCTGCTGCTGCGTCTGGTGTAAATAGATGCCTCCTACCTGATTCCGTCATCTGCTGTTACGTCCGGTGTAAATAGACGCCTCCTGCCTGCTTCCATCATATGCTGTTACATCTGGTGTAAATAGACACCTCCTGCCTGATTCCATCATCTGCTGCTGCGTCTGGTGTAAATAGACGCCTCCTGCCTGCTTCCGTCATCTGCTGTTACGTCTGATGTAAATAGATGCCTCCTCCCTGCTTCCATCATCAGCTGATGCCTCTGGTGTAAATAGACGCCACCTGCCTGCTTCCATCATCTACTGTTGCGTCTGGTGTAAATAGACGCCTCCTGCCTGCTTCCGTCATCTACTGTTACGTCTAGTGTAAATAGACGCCACCTGCCTGCTTCCATCATCTGCTGTTGCGTCTGGTGTAAATAGACGCCTCCTGCCTGCTTCCGTTCCCTGCTGCAGCGTCTGGTGTAAATAGATGCCTCCTGCCTGCTTCCATCATCTGCTGTTACGCCTGGTGTAAATCGCTGCCTCCTGCCTGCTTCTGCCATCTGCTGCTGCGTCTGGGGTAAATAGACGCCACCTGCCTACTTCCGTCATCTACTGTTACGTCTGGTGTAAATAGATACCTCCTGCCTGCTTCCGTCATCTGCTGCTGCGTCTGGTGTAAATAGATGCCTCCTGCCTGCTTCCGTCATCTGCTGTTACGTCTGGGGTAAATAGAAGCCTCCTGCCTGCTTCCGCCATCTGCTGCTGCGTCTGGTGTAAATAGACGCCTCCTGCCTGCTTCCATCATCTGCTGTTACGTCTGGTATAAATAGACGCCTCCTGTCTGCTTTTGTGATCTGCTGTTGCGTTTGGTGTAAATAGACGTCTCCTGCCTGCTTCCATCATCTGCTGTTACGTCTGGTATAAATAGATGCCTCTTGCCTGCTTCCATCATCTGCTGTTACGTCTGGTGTAAATAGACGCCTCCTGCCTGCTTCCGTCATCTGCTGCTGCGTCTGGTATAAATAGATGCCTCCTGTCTGCTTCCATCATCTGCTGCTGCGTCTGGTGTAAATAGATGCCTCCTGCCTGCTTCGTGATCTGCTGTTACGTCTGGTGTAAATAGACGCCTCCTGCCTGCTTCCGTCATCTGCTGCTGCGTCTGGTATAAATAGATGCCTCCTGCCTGCTTCCATCATCTGCTGTTGCGTCTGGTGTAAATAGACGCCACCTGCCTGCTTCCATCATCTGCTGTTGCGTCTGGTGTAAATAGATGCCTCCTGCCTGCTTCTGTCATCTGCTGTTACGTCTGGGGTAAATAGAAGCCTCCTGCCTGCTTCCGCCATCTGCTGCTGCGTCTGGTGTAAATAGACGCCTCCTGCCTGATTCCGCCATCTGCTGCTGCGTCTGGGGTAAATAGACGCCTCCGGCCTGCTTCCTCCATCTGCTGCTGCGTCTGGTGTAAATAGACGCCTCCTGCCTGATTCCGCCATCTGCTGCTGTGTCTGGTGTAAATAGATGCCTCCTGCCTGCTTCCATCATCTGCTGTTACGTCTGGTATAAATAGACGCCTCCTGTCTGCTTTTGTGATCTGCTGTTGCGTTTGGTGTAAATAGACGTCTCCTGCCTGCTTCCATCATCTGCTGTTACGTCTGGTATAAATAGATGCCTCTTGCCTGCTTCCGTCATCTGCTGCTGCGTCTGGTATAAATTAGTGATGAGCGGGTTCGGTTTCTCGGAAACCGAACCCCCCCGAACTTAACGCTTTTTACACGGGTCCGAGGCAGACTCGGATCTTCCCGCCTTGCTCGGTTAACCCGAGCGCGCCCGAACGTCGTCATCCCGCTGTCGGATTCTCGCGATGCTCGGATTCTATCGCGAGACTCGGATTCTATATAAGGAGCCGCGCGTCGCCGCCATTTTCACACGTGCATTGAGATTGATAGGGAGAGGACGTGGCTGGCGTCCTCTCCATTTAGAGTAGACTAGAGAGTAGTAGAGACACTTGATTTACTAATTTTGGGGAGCATATTAGGAGTACTACTTGCTGATAGTGTGACCAGTGACCACCACAGTTTAATTAATCCGTTCTCTGCCTGAAAAAAAAAACGATACACAGTGTGACACAGTCACATACCATATCTGTGCTCAGCCTCAGTGTGCTGCATCATCTATGTAATACTGTATATCTGACTGTGCTGAGTGCTCACTGCTCACACAGCTTAATTGTGGGGGAGACTGGGGAGCAGTTATAGCAGGAGTACATATTTTAACAGTGCACACTTTTGCTGCCAGAGTGCCACTGCCAGTGTGACTGACCAGTGACCACTGACCACCAGTATATTGTGATTGTCTGCCTGAAAAAGGTAAACACTCGTCGTGTGGTGTTTTTATTCTATAAACGCATTCTGCTGACAGTGTCCAGCAGGTCCGTCATTATATAATATATACCTGTCCGGCTGCAGTAGTGATATATATATATTTTTTATATCATTATCATCCAGTCTATATTAGCAGCAGACGCAGTACGGTAGTCCACGGCTGTAGCTACCTCTGTGTCGGCAGTCGCTCGTCCATCCATAATTGTATACCACCTACCCGTGGTGTTTTTTTTTTTTTCTATCTTCTTGATACTAGTAGCTTACTTTAGGAGTCTGCAGTGCTGAGCTGACAGTGTCCAGCAGGTCCGTCATTATATAATATATACCTGTCCGGCTGCAGTAGTGATATATATATATTTTATATCTCATTATCATCCAGTCTATATTAGCAGCAGACGCAGTACGGTAGTCCACGGCTGTAGCTACCTCTGTGTCGGCAGTCGCTCGTCCATCCATAATTGTATACCACCTACCCGTGGTGTTTTTTTTTTCTATCTTCTTGATACTAGTAGCTTACTTTAGGAGTCTGCAGTGCTGAGCTGACAGTGTCCAGCAGGTCCGTCATTATATAATATATACCTGTCCGGCTGCAGTAGTGATATATATATATTTTTTTATATCATTATCATCCAGTCTATATTAGCAGCAGACGCAGTACGGTAGTCCACGGCTGTAGCTACCTCTGTGTCGGCAGTCGCTCGTCCATCCATAATTGTATACCACCTACCCGTGGTGTTTTTTTTTTTCTATCTTCTTGATACTAGTAGCTTACTTTAGGAGTCTGCAGTGCTGAGCTGACAGTGTCCAGCAGGTCCGTCATTATATAATATATACCTGTCCGGCTGCAGTAGTGATATATATATATATTTTATATCTCATTATCATCCAGTCTATATTAGCAGCAGACGCAGTACGGTAGTCCACGGCTGTAGCTACCTCTGTGTCGGCAGTCGCTCGTCCATCCATAAGTATACTAGTATCCATCCATCTCCATTGTTTACCTGAGGTGCCTTTTAGTTGTGCCTATTAAAATATGGAGAACAAAAATGTTGAGGTTCCAAAAATAGGGAAAGATCAAGATCGACTTCCACCTCGTGCTGAAGCTGCTGCCACTAGTCATGGCCGAGACGATGAAATGCCAGCAACGTCGTCTGCCAAGGCCGATGCCCAATGTCATAGTACAGAGCATGTAAAATCCAAAACACCAAATATCAGTAAAAAAAGGACTCAAAAATCTAAAATAAAATTGTCAGAGGAGAAGCGTAAACTTGCCAATATGCCATTTACCACACGGAGTGGCAAGGAACGGCTGAGGCCCTGGCCTATGTTCATGGCTAGTGGTTCAGCTTCACATGAGGATGGAAGCACTCAGCCTCTCGCTAGAAAAATGAAAAGACTCAAGCTGGCAAAAGCACAGCAAAGAACTGCGCGTTCTTCGAAATCACAAATCCACAAGGAGAGTCCAATTGTGTCGTTTGCGATGCCTGACCTTCCCAACACTGGACGTGAAGAGCATGCGCCTTCCACCATTTGCACGCCCCCTGCAAGTGCTGGAAGGAGCACCCGCAGTCCAGTTATCTGATAGTCAGATTGAAGATGTCAGTGTTGAAGTACACCAGGATGAGGAGGATATGGGTGTTGCTGGCGCTGGGGAGGAAATTGACCAGGAGGATTCTGATGGTGAGGTGGTTTGTTTAAGTCAGGCACCCGGGGAGACACCTGTTGTCCGTGGGAGGAATAGGGCCATTGACATGCCTGGTGAAAATACCAAAAAAAATCAGCTCTTCGGTGTGGAAGTATTTCAACAGAAATGCGGACAACATTTGTCAAGCCGTGTGTTGCCTTTGTCAAGCTGTAATAAGTAGGGGTAAGGACGTTAACCACCTCGGAACATCCTCCCTTATACGTCACCTGCAGCGCATTCATCATAAGTCAGTGACAAGTTCAAAAACTTTGGGCGACAGCGGAAGCAGTCCACTGACCAGTAAATCCCTTCCTCTTGTAACCAAGCTCACGCAAACCACCCCACCAACTCCCTCAGTGTCAATTTCCTCCTTCCCCAGGAATGCCAATAGTCCTGCAGGCCATGTCACTGGCAATTCTGACGAGTCCTCTCCTGCCTGGGATTCCTCCGATGCATCCTTGCGTGTAACGCCTACTGCTGCTGGCGCTGCTGTTGTTGCTGCTGGGAGTCGATGGTCATCCCAGAGGGGAAGTCGTACTCGTAAGACCACTTTTACTACTTCCACCAAGCAATTGACTGTCCAACAGTCCTTTGCGAGGAAGATGAAATATCACAGCAGTCATCCTGCTGCAAAGCGGATAACTGAGGCCTTGGCATCCTGGGCGGTGAGAAACGTGGTTCCGGTATCCATCATTACTGCAGAGCCAACTAGAGACTTGTTGGAGGTACTGTGTCCCCGGTACCAAATACCATCTAGGTTCCATTTCTCTAGGCAGGCGATACCGAAAATGTACACAGACCTCAGAAAAAGACTCACCAGTGTCCTAAAAAATGCAGTTGTACCCAATGTCCACTTAACCACGGACATGTGGACAAGTGGAGCAGGGCAGGCTCAGGACTATATGACTGTGACAGCCCACTGGGTAGATGTATGGACTCCCGCCGCAAGAACAGCAGCGGCGGCACCAGTAGCAGCATCTCGCAAACGCCAACTCTTTCCTAGGCAGGCTACGCTTTGTATCACCGCTTTCCAGAATACGCACACAGCTAAAAACCTCTTACGGCAACTGAGGAAGATCATCGCAGAATGGCTTACCCCAATTGGACTCTCCTGTGGATTTGTGGCATCGGACAACGCCAGCAATATTGTGTGTGCATTAAATCTGGGCAAATTCCAGCACGTCCCATGTTTTGCACATACCTTGAATTTGGTGGTGCAGAATTATTTAAAAAACGAGAGGGGCGTGCAAGAGATGCTGTCGGTGGCCAGAAGAATTGCGGGACACTTTCGGCGTACAGGCACCACGTACAGAAGACTGGAGCACCACCAAAAACGCCTGAACCTGCCCTGCCATCATCTGAAGCAAGAAGTGGTAATGAGGTGGAATTCAACCCTCTATATGCTTCAGAGGTTGGAGGAGCAGCAAAAGGCCATTCAAGCCTATACAACTGAGCACGATATAGGAGGTGGAATGCACCTGTCTCAAGCGCAGTGGAGAATGATTTCAACGTTGTGCAAGGTTCTGCAACCTTTTGAACTTGCCACACGTGAAGTCAGTTCAGACACTGCCAGCCTGAGTCAGGTCATTCCCCTCATCAGGCTTTTGCAGAAGAAGCTGGAGACATTGAAGGAGGAGCTAACACAGAGCGATTCCGCTAGGCATGTGGGACTTGTGGATGGAGCCCTTAATTCGCTTAACAAGGATTCACGGGTGGTCAATCTGTTGAAATCAGAGCACTACATTTTGGCCACCGTGCTCGATCCTAGATTTAAAACCTACCTTGGATCTCTCTTTCCGGCAGACACAAGTCTGCTGGGGTTCAAAGAACTGCTGGTGACAAAATTGTTAAGTCAAGCGGAACGCGACCTGTCAACATCTCCTCCTTCACATTCTCCCGCAACTGGGGGTGCGAGGAAAAGGCTCAGAATTCCGAGCCCACCCGCTGGCGGTGATGCAGGGCAGTCTGGAGCGACTGCTGATGCTGACATCTGGTCCGGACTGAAGGACCTGACAACGATTACGGACATGTCGTCTACTGTCACTGCATATGATTCTCTCCCCATTGAAAGAATGGTGGAGGATTATATGAGTGACCGCATCCAAGTAGGCACGTCAGACAGTCCGTACTTATACTGGCAGGAAAAAGAGGCAATTTGGAGGCCCTTGCACAAACTGGCTTTATTCTACCTAAGTTGCCCTCCCACAAGTGTGTACTCCGAAAGAGTGTTTAGTGCCGCCGCTCACCTTGTCAGCAATCGGCGTACGAGGTTACATCCAGAAAATGTGGAGAAGATGATGTTCATTAAAATGAATTATAATCAATTCCTCCGTGGAGACATTGACCAGCAGCAATTGCCTCCACAAAGTACACAGGGAGCTGAGATGGTGGATTCCAGTGGGGACGAATTGATAATCTGTGAGGAGGGGGATGTACACGGTGATATATCGGAGGATGATGATGAGGTGGACATCTTGCCTCTGTAGAGCCAGTTTGTGCAAGGAGAGATTAATTGCTTCTTTTTTGGTGGGGGTCCAAACCAACCCGTCATTTCAGGCACAGTCGTGTGGCAGACCCTGTCACTGAAATGATGGGTTGGTTAAAGTGTGCATGTCCTGTTTATACAACATAAGGGTGGGTGGGAGGGCCCAAGGACAATTCCATCTTGCACCTCTTTTTTCTTTCATTTTTCTTTGCGTCATGTGCTGTTTGGGGGGTGTTTTTTGGAAGGGCCATCCTGCGTGACACTGCAGTGCCACTCCTAGATGGGCCAGGTGTTTGTGTCGGCCACAAGGGTCGCTTAGCTTACTCACACAGCTACCTCATTGCGGCTCTTTTTTTCTTTGCGTCATGTGCAGTTTGGGAAGTGTTTTTTGGAAGGGCCATCCTGCGTGACACTGCAGTGCCACTCCTAGATGGGCCAGGTGTTTGTGTCGGCCACTAGGGTCGCTTAGCTTACTCACACAGCTACCTCATTGCGCCTCTTTTTTTCTTTGCATCATGTGCTGTTTGGGGAGTGTTTTTTGGAAGGGCCATCCTGCGTGACACTGCAGTACCACTCCTAGATGGGCCAGGTGTTTGTGTCGGCCACTAGGGTCGCTTAGCTTACTCACACAGCTACCTCATTGCGCCTCTTTTTTTCTTTGCGTCATGTGCTGTTTGGGGAGTGTTTTTTGGAAGGGCCATCCTGCGTGACACTGCAGTGCCACTCCTAGATGGGCTAGGTGTTTGTGTCGGCCACTAGGGTCGCTTAGCTTACTCACACAGCTACCTCATTGCGCCTCTTTTTTTCTTTGCGTCATGTGCTGTTTGGGGGAGTATTTTTTGGAAGGGCCATCCTGCGTGACACTGCAGTGCCACTCCTAGATGGGCCAGGTGTTTGTGTCGGCCACTAGGGTCGCTTAGCTTACTCACACAGCTACCTCATTGCGCCTCTTTTTTTCTTTGCGTCATGTGCTGTTTGGGGAGTGTTTTTTGGAAGGGCCATCCTGCGTGACACTGCAGTGCCACTCCTAGATGGGCCAGGTGTTTGTGTCGGCCACTTGGGTCGCTTAGCTTAGCCATCCAGCGACCTCGGTGCAAATTTTAGGACTAAAAATAATATTGTGAGGTGTGAGGTGTTCAGAATAGACTGAAAATGAGTGGAAATTATGGTTATTGAGGTTAATAATACTTTGGGATCAAAATGACCCCCAAATTCTATGATTTAAGCTGTTTTTTAGGGTTTTTTGAAAAAAACACCCGAATCCAAAACACACCCGAATCCGACAAAAAAAATTCGGTGAGGTTTTGCCAAAACGCGTTCGAACCCAAAACACGGCCGCGGAACCGAACCCAAAACCAAAACACTAAAGCCGAAAAATTTCCGGTGCTCATCACTAGTATAAATAGATGCCTCCTGTCTGCTTCCATCATCTGCTGCTGTGTCTGGTGTAAATAGATGCCTCCTGCCTGCTTCGTGATCTGCTGTTGCGTCTGGTGTTATAGACGTCTACTGCCTGCTTCCATCATCTGCTGTTATGTCTGTTGTAAATAGATACCTCCTGCCTGCTTCCATCATCTGCTGTTACGTCTGGTGTAAATAGACGCCTCCTGCCTGCTTCCGCCATCTGCTGCTGCGTCTGGTATGAATAGATGCCTCCTGTCTGCTTCCATCATCTACTGCTGCGTCTGGTGTAAATAGATGCCTCCTGCCTGCTTTCATGATCTGCTGTTGCGTCTGGTGTAAATAGACACCTCCTGCATGCTTTCATCATCTGCTGTTACGTCTGGTATAAAATGATGCCTCCTGTCTGCTTCCATCATCTGCTGTTACGTCTGGTGTAAATAGACGCCTCCTGCCTACTTCCGTCATCTACTGTTGCGTCTGGTGTAAATAGATGCCTCCTACCTGCTTCGGTCATCTGCTGTTACGTCTGGTGTAAATAGACGCCTCCTGCCTACTTCCGTCATCTGCTGCTGCGTCTGGTGGAAATAGATGCCTCCTGCCTGCTTCCATCATCTGCTGTTACGTTTGGTGTAAATAGACGCCTCCTACCTGCTTTCGTCATCTGCTGTTACATCTGGTGTAAATAGATGCCTCCTCCCTGCTTCCATCATCAGCTGATGCGTCTGGTGTAAATAGACGCCACCTGCCTGCTTCCATCATCTGCTGTTGCGTCTGGTGTAAATAGACACCTCCTGCCTGCTTCCGTCATCTACTGTTACGTCTGGTGTAAATAGACGCCACCTGCCTGCTTCCATCATCTGCTGTTGCGTCTGGTGTAAATAGACGCCACCTGCCTGCTTCCATCATCTGCTGTTGCGTCTGGTGTAAATAGACGCCTCCTGCCTGCTTCCGTCCCCTGCTGCAGCGTCTGGTGTAAATAGATGCCTCCTGCCTGCTTCCGTCATCTGCTGTTACGTCTGATGTAAATAGATGCCTCCTCCCTGCTTCCATCATCAACTGATGCGTCTGGTGTAAATAGACGCCACCTGCCTGCTTCCATTATCTGCTGTTGCATCTGGTGTAAATAGACGCCTCCTGCCTGCTTCCGTCCCCTGCTGCAGCGTCTGGTGTAAATAGATGCCTCCTGCCTGCTTCCATCATCTGCTGTTACGCCTGGTGTAAATCGATGCCTCCTGCCTGCTTCCGCCATCTGCTGCTGCGTATGGGGTAAATAGACGCCTCCTGCCTACTTCCGTCATCTACTGTTACGTCTGGTGTAAATAGATACCTCCTGCCTGCTTCCGTCATCTGCTGTTACGTCTGGGGTAAATAGAAGCCTACTGCCTGCTTCCGCCATCTGCTGCTGCGTCTGGTGTAAATAGACGCCTCCTGCCTGATTCCGCCATCTGCTGCTGCGTCTGGGGTAAATAGACGCCTCCTGCCTGCTTCCGCCATCTGCTCCTGCATCTGGTGTAAATAGACGCCTCCTCCCTGATTCCGCCATCTGCTGCTCTGTCTGGTGTAAATAGATGCCTCCTGCCTGCTTCCATCATCTGCTGTTACGTCTGGTATAAATAGACGCCTCCTGTCTGCTTTTGTGATCTGCTGTTGCGTTTGGTGTAAATAGACGTCTCCTGCCTACTTCCGTCATCTGCTGCAGTGTCTGGTGTAAATAGATGCCTCCTGCCTGCTTCCGTCGTCTGCTGTTACGTCCGGTGTAAATAGACGCCTCCTGCCTGACTCCGTCATCTGCTGCTGCATCTGGTGTAAATAGATGCCTCCTGCCTGCTTCCATCATCTGCTGTTACGTCTGGTGTAAATAGACGCCTCCTGCCTACTTCCGTCATCTGCTGCTGCGTCTGGTGGAAATAGATGCCTCCTGCCTGCTTCCATCATCTGCTGTTACGTTTGGTGTAAATAGACGCCTCCTACCTGCTTTCGTCATCTGCTGTTACATCTGGTGTAAATAGATGCCTCCTCCCTGCTTCCATCATCAGCTGATGCGTCTGGTGTAAGTAGACGCCACCTGCCTGCTTCCATCATCTGCTGTTGCGTCTGGTGTAAATAGACACCTCCTGCCTGCTTCCGTCATCTACTGTTACGTCTGGTGTAAATAGACGCCACCTGCCTGCTTCCATCATCTGCTGTTGCGTCTGGTGTAAATAGACGCCACCTGCCCGCTTCCATCATCTGCTGTTGCGTCTGGTGTAAATAGACGCCTCCTGCCTGCTTCCGTCCCCTGCTGCAGCGTCTGGTGTAAATAGATGCCTCCTGCCTGCTTCCGTCATCTGCTGTTACGTCTGATGTAAATAGATGCCTCCTCCCTGCTTCCATCATCAGCTGATGCGTCTGGCTTAAATAGACGCCACCTGCCTGCTTCCATCATCTGCTGTTGCGTCTGGTGTAAATAGACGCCTCCTGCCTGCTTCCGTCATCTTTTGTTACGTCTGGTGTAAATAGACGCCACCTACCTGCTTCCATCATCTGCTGTTGCGTCTGGTGTAAATAGACGCCACCTGCCTGCTTCCATCATCTGCTGTTACGTCTGGTATAAATAGACGCCTCCTGTCTGCTTTTGTGATCTGCTGTTGCGTTTGGTGTAAATAGACGTCTCCTGCCTACTTCCGTCATCTGCTGCAGTGTCTGGTGTAAATAGACGCCTCCTGCCTGCTACCGTCGTCTGCTGTTACGTCCGGTGTAAATAGACGCCTCCTGCCTGATTCCGTCATCTGCTGCTGCATCTGGTATAAATAGATGTCTCCTGCCTGCTTCCATCATCTGCTGTTACGTCTGGTGTAAATAGACGCCTCCTGCCTGCTTCCGTCATCTGCTGCTGCGTCTGGTGTAAATAGACGCCTCCTGCCTGCTTCCGTCATCTGCTGCTGCGTCTGGTATAAATAGATGCCTCCTGCCTGCTTCCGTCATCTGCTGCTGCGTCTAGTATAAATAGACGCCTCCTGCCTGCTTCCGTCATCTGCTGCTGCGTCTGGTATAAATAGATGCCTCCTGCCTGCTTCCGTCATCTGCTGCTGCGTCTGGTATAAATAGACGCCTCCTGTCTGCTTCCATCATCTGCTGTTACGTCTGGTGTAAATAGATGCCTCCTGCCTGCTTTCGTGATCTGCTGTTGCGTCTGGTGTAAATAGATGCCTCCTGCCTGCTTTCGTGATCTGCTGTTGCGTCTGGTGTAAATTGGGTAT
Source organism: Pseudophryne corroboree (assembly GCF_028390025.1). NCBI lineage: Eukaryota > Metazoa > Chordata > Amphibia > Anura > Myobatrachidae > Pseudophryne > Pseudophryne corroboree. The sequence continues at coordinate 112,224 of NW_026967756.1, forward strand.
CTCTGGTCTTTCAATACAGGAGGGCCAAGAGAAGAAAAGTGGGTTTCCTGTAGGGCAACTATATCAGCTTATTGCTTATAAAAAGAGGATAGTGCCAATTTACGCTTATTAGGAGAGTTTAGACCCTTAACATTTAAGGAAAAGACTCTCACCACGGTAAAGCAGTCAAAATACAATAGTTCAGGTGACATCCCGGGGGAGAAAGAACAGGGGAAAAAAGGGAGGGAGGTAGTAAAAAAAGGAGGAAAAGGCGGTGGCGGAAAAAAGTGCACAAGGGAAAAAAATCCAAAATGACCCAGTGTATCGGGAATGCACTGCTACTGTAGGGGGAAGAGGATACAGTAGATTAATCAGGGGGGAAATGGCATCGGCGCCCCACCCAGGGACGTTCTAAAGTAATAAATCGTAACTAGTATACATGCAGTACAATATTATATCGCTAACTTGTTTAAGTTAGGAGCAGAAATTAACTTAAAAAGCGACATTGAAATTTAACACAAATTGTAATGGAGAGAACAAGAAGAACAATGAAAATATGTTTCAAACAGAAACATAGAGAACCAACATAGCAACCCAATGTAACTAGGAGAGAATCATTAGGCATTGCCAAAGGAACAACCAGTTAAAGGTGAATATATTCTAACTAGAAGCAAAAAAGTAAACAATAACCATAGTTAGAAAGAGTGATCAAGTAGTAGACCATTCCGCTGGAGGCGGTGGACGCCTCTCAGGAGCAGTAGGTAGCTTTACTGGAATGTCCCAAGCAGCTTAACCCTGGCCTCCAGGTCAGAGATAACGAACAAGAAATTGTCGTAAGTAACTATCAGCTTCACTGGGAATCCTCAATGGTAGCGAATCTCCTGTGCTCGAAGGGCAGCGGTAATGGGAGTCAATAATCTTCACTTTGAGATGGTGAAAGCAGAGAAATCCGGAAAAAGTTGCAGACCCCCCAGGACATCAGACTCATCCGCATCCCAGGCCGCCCGAACAATACACTCTTTAGTGGTAAAAAAGTGAACCCGGAGGAGTGTATCCCTGGGGTGGGAAGTAGACCAGGACCGGGGTTTAGGAAGACAGTGTATCCGATCAATGAGTAAATCTCTATCATCTGCATTAGGTAAAGCTTACGAAACAGAGACAATGCGTAGTCCAACAGTTCCATGTTGGCAACAGAGTCAGGAATTCCGTGGATTTTGATGTTATTTCTTCGAGAGCGATCTTCCATATCCGCCATTTTGTATTTTAACGCCTCCATGGCAGCTTGTTGATAGTCTGCGGTTAGGTCTTGGGAGAGATCCGAACTTGAAAGCCGCCGAAACTTGACAGAGTTTTCACGGGAAGAGGATCAATAGAATTGGGATCTACTCCTGGTACTGATATTGTATAATCACAGCATACTGGCAGCTCTGTAAAGACAGGGGAAACCATATAGCGACCCATGATATCCAGAGGAAGGCGGAATAGCGCCATTGGTTGACCTCCTGTCGACAAAGGAAATAGCTGTACGCTGTATGGGAGCGGCTATAGCATATAAGCCGCGGTGAGGTGACACCATGCACCAGGCAGTATGGTGGTGTTGTATGCCATATCTGGGCCACAGTGGAGAGAGAGAGCAATTACAACTAAAAGCACCCTCAGGCTGGTGATTAGGGTAAAACCAGGGTGTGTGGCTTTAATAGGAGGGTTTATGGAGAGTTGGCACCTAGCACCATTGCAGGCACTAATTCCGTGGTGCACAATGGTCTGTTGCCGGCTGGTGAAGAGTAACTGCCCCGGCTCTGACAGTGCAGTGTGTAGGCAGCAGAGGTACAGGGAAAGGAAGTTGTGCTGGTAACAGGAGCAGTGCGCACTCAGCGTCTTCCATTCCTGGCAGTGATGACTCACTGGAGGGCTGGTGCAGTGTTCCGGCATGTCCCCCTAATGCAGCCAAGACAGGGCAAGGAGAGAGATCAGGGGTCCCGGCGGTCAGGAAGACGGTCAGTGAGCCCCGCGGCACACATCAGGTGACCTCCGGATCTCGTTCCTCGGGCAGGGGTGGAAATCGAGGCCCTGACTCCACACTGGGAATAGGCCGCAACCTACAAAGTCAGACAGGCTGACTCCTGGCTCAGCGCCCCAGTCCCAGTGCCCTGGAGAGCAACTAATAGGCCAATGGGGGTTACTGGGAGCCGGGTGAGAAGAAAACCCAACTTTATTAGGGTTTAAAGCAGGAGCTGCAGGGAGAAATGTCTGCTCGCACACTCAGCCAAGCCACGCCCCCTCCTGTGTGTATTTCTAATGAGGAGGAATGTCATTGGTTCCACTCTTTATACCCAGCTATAACTAAGTATCTGTCTGTCTGCTCGCACACTCAGCCAAGCCACGCCCCTCCTGTGTGTACTTCTAATGAGGAGGAGTGTCATTGGTTCCGCTCTTTATACCCAGCTATAACTAAGTATCTTTCTGTCTGCTCGCACACTCAGCCAAGCCACGCCCCTCCTGTGTGTACTTCTAATGAGGAGGAGTGTCATTGGTTCCGCTCTTTATACCCAGCTATAACTAAGTATCTGTCTGTCTGCTCGCACACTCAGCCAAGCCACGCCCCTCCTGTGTGTACTTCTAATGAGGAGGAGTGTCATTGGTTCCGCTCTTTATACCCAGCTATAACTAAGTATCTTTCTGTCTGCTCGCACACTCAGCCAAGCCACGCCCCTCCTGTGTGTACTTCTAATGAGGAGGAGTGTCATTGGTTCCGCTCTTTATACCCAGCTATAACTAAGTATCTGTCTGTCTGCTCGCACACTCAGCCAAGCCACGCCCCTCCTGTGTGTACTTCTAATGAGGAGCAGTGTCATTGGTTCCGCTCTTTATACCCAGCTATAACTAAGTATCTGTCTGTCTGCTCGCACACTCAGCCAAGCCACGCCCCTCCTGTGTGTACTTCTAATGAGGAGGAGTGTCATTGGTTCCGCTCTTTATACCCAGCTATAACTAAGTATCTGTCTGTCTGCTCGCACACTCAGCCAAGCCACGCCCCTCCTGTGTGTACTTCTAATGAGGAGGAGTGTCATTGGTTCCGCTCTTTATACCCAGCTATAACTAAGTATCTGTCTGTCTGCTCGCACACTCAGCCAAGCCACGCCCCCTCCTGTGTGTACTTCTAATGAGGAGGAGTGTCATTGGTTCCGCTCTTTATACCCAGCTATAACTAAGTATCTGTCTGTCTGCTCGCACACTCAGCCAAGCCACGCCCCTCCTGTGTGTACTTCTAATGAGGAGGAGTGTCATTGGTTCCGCTCTTTATATCCCCAGCTATAACTAAGTATCTTTCTGTCTGCTCGCACACTCAGCCAAGCCACGCCCCTCCTGTGTGTACTTCTAATGAGGAGGAGTGTCATTGGTTCCGCTCTTTATACCCAGCTATAACTAAGTATCTTTCTGTCTGCTCGCACACTCAGCCAAGCCACGCCCCTCCTGTGTGTACTTCTAATGAGGAGGAGTGTCATTGGTTCCGCTCTTTATACCCAGCTATAACTAAGTATCTGTCTGTCTGCTCGCACACTCAGCCAAGCCACGCCCCTCCTGTGTGTACTTCTAATGAGGAGGAGTGTCATTGGTTCCGCTCTTTATACCCAGCTATAACTAAGTATCTGTCTGTCTGCTCGCACACTCAGCCAAGCCACGCCCCTCCTGTGTGTACTTCTAATGAGGAGGAGTGTCATTGGTTCCGCTCTTTATACCCAGCTATAACTAAGTATCTGTCTGTCTGCTCGCACACTCAGCCAAGCCACGCCCCTCCTGTGTGTACTTCTAATGAGGAGGAGTGTCATTGGTTCCGCTCTTTATACCCAGCTATAACTAAGTATCTGTCTGTCTGCTCGCACACTCAGCCAAGCCACGCCCCTCCTGTGTGTACTTCTAATGAGGAGGAGTGTCATTGGTTCCGCTCTTTATACCCAGCTATAACTAAGTATCTGTCTGTCTGCTCGCACACTCAGCCAAGCCACGCCCCCTCCTGTGTGTACTTCTAATGAGGAGGAGTGTCATTGGTTCCGCTCTTTATACCCAGCTATAACTAAGTATCTGTCTGTCTGCTCGCACACTCAGCCAAGCCACGCCCCTCCTGTGTGTACTTCTAATGAGGAGGAGTGTCATTGGTTCCGCTCTTTATACCCAGCTATAACTAAGTATCTGTCTGTCTGCTCGCACACTCAGCCAAGCCACGCCCCTCCTGTGTGTACTTCTAATGAGGAGGAGTGTCATTGGTTCCGCTCTTTATACCCAGCTATAACTAAGTATCTGTCTGTCTGCTCGCACACTCAGCCAAGCCACGCCCCTCCTGTGTGTACTTCTAATGAGGAGGAATGTCATTGGTTCCGCTCTTTATACCCAGCTATAACTAAGTATCTGTCTGTGCTCTGCTACTCCTGTGTTTCATCACACCCTTACATTTGTCATCTAACCTGCTCATTGAGGGTCCCTGACAATTGTTCCAATTACAACTCATCAGCAACCATACTTCCACAGTGTTCCAGGATTCAGCATCTAGTCTGGTTCCTTTGGGTCCTTCTTCCACTTGGGTACAAGCACTACTGTGTGCATTCTCCATTCCAGTTCCACCCTGGTCCACTCCTGTATGTATCTGTCCTGGCCGTCGTCTCAGTCCTGTGCTCACAACAAATACAGATTCTGACAGATTTACCCTTGATCCTTGGGTGCTCTGGGGAGTGGGGACCCTCCCAATAAAGAGGTTACCCTTCCAGGGCACCAAAGGCCAGGATTGAAGCCTGGGGCTACACCCGGCACCACTGGGCTGTCGGTGCCAAGTTCATAGCATTAAAGTGTAAAATTAAGATTTAATGTTGTCTTTTACAGGTAGAACTACAGGTCCCAGCAAACCTCCCTCCATGCTGGTACTTGGAGTACTACAATGTGGGGCATTAAAGGTCCCGCTGGTACCTGTAGTCCCCCTTTTAAAAGAAATGTTACAATAAACACATTACACACCCACTGCATTAAGTACAAGTTTAATAAAGCAACGCAAAGTCACACACATACTCACAGATACTTACCTACATCCCCCGTTGCCCTTCAGTCTTCTTCAGAAGAAATTCATGACACATGAAAAAAAAATTATCACATACTCACCTATTCCAGTGTAGATCAGTCCTCTTCATTCCATGTAGGCATCCAGGGGTTAAAAAAACAAAACACTATACCCGCACCAACAGACTTAGGAGATCTATGTGTGACCACATAGATCTCCTTTCCTGAATGCTAGCCTCCATGTGACTTGTGTCACTAGGAGACCTGCCAGCCAATCAGGGATTGCCACATAGTGCCACTCTCCTGGTTGGCTATGTGCTCCTGCGCTGTCAATCACCAGCTCCCATAGACCCCAGGACCCACGGCTATGTAGTAAACCACAAGGTCAATCTTGTGGTGGACCTCAATTGAACTTGTGGTTTACCACATATAGGTATATTCAATTAGTGTCAGATTGGCCAGCAAATTTGCCCGACCTGAACCTCATAGAGAATCTATGGGGCATTGCCAAGAGAAAGATGAGAGACATGAGACGGAACAATGCAGAAGAGCTGAAGCCGCTATTGAAGCATCCTGGTCTTCCATAACACCTCAGCAGTGCCACCGGCTGATAGAATCCATGCCACGCCGCATTGAGGCAGTAATTCATGCAAAAGAGGCACAAACCAAGTACTGAGTACATATGCATGATTATACTTTTCAGAGGGCTACATTACTGTATTTAAAATGCCTTTTTTAGTGATTTTATGTAATATTCTAATTTTCTGAGATTTTGGATTTGTTTTTTTTAGACTGTAACCCACAATCATCAAAATTACAACAAATAAAGGCTTGAAATATCTCACTTTAAATATAATGAGTTTATATAATATATTAGTTTCACCTTTTAAGTTGAATTACTGAAATAAATGAATTTTTGCACGATATTCTAATTTTCTGATTCTCACCTGTACTGTTCTTGTGGGCAGAGAGGAATAATAGTAGCTGTATTGTTCGCTTCGTATTAAGTTACTGCTTGTTCCACCAGGTCTCTGCTCCTGTCCAAAACTACGATTAGTGGCCACCTGCGGTAGAGACAGACGGGTCCGAATATGGAATGAGGAGAACCGGCTGCTCAGGTCTGGTCATCTCTTTGCCTGTGCATAATGTACTATGTATAGTTCCTGGTAGTCGGATAGCATCGACACTAACATACGTCATACATGTCATGGTTAAACGTAGAAAGGAGAATCACAAATGATATGTCATCTAAGGTGTGGTGATTACCTGCAGAAGTAATCACCAATAATGATTTCAAGTGACTGATATAGATATATATATATATATATAGTCTGTGACAAAATGGCTGACAGGCTATGTCCTGCATTTGACCTACATGTATCCAGGCTGGGGGAGAGAGTGAGAGCAGATTATGTCTTCCTGAAATCAACACTTATCACAGGCTCTAAAGTTAGGGATGAAAGCAATGCTCCATGTGCTGATTACCAGACCAGAGGTTATAAATCCTGATAAGGGGGAGATGTCTGGAGCAATCATACCTGATGGAAAATAAAGGAATTCCACATGTTTATATGACTAAGCCACTAAACTTCCTGGCTAGTGATAAAACCATTCAGGGGTGACAAGGTACAGATCCTCACAGACCCCACACTCTTTGAAAGAGATTCCTGTGCCCTCTGGGCTAAACCCCCTCCCCCTACCTGTTGCCAGGCACCTATAGTATGTAAAAATGGTGTATGTTTAGTGTCCAGCATGGAGGTGATTAAAAATCCCAAGGGTGGGGGCTGCTGCAGCTGAGGGCTATATCTGTCTCTCTCACTGGGACTGAGGTTGCATCTCTTGGGGAAGACGGCTACACGCTGGAGATGACCATTGCATATTCTGTAAAATTCCCCCACAACAGAGCCACCTAAGCTCGTTTGAGTAAGCGCGTTAGGTTTTCTGTATTTTTATTTCTTTTCATTTGTTGGAGATTGTGCCATAATCTGTGTGTATTTTTAAAATCTTCTTAATAATCTTTGTAAGACTTTTTGTAACTAAAGCTCTGAAGTATTCTTGGAATTAAACTTAAAATTCTAGTTCAGATTTTCTGTGGTTCTTATGAACATGTTACCGATTTCTCGAAATATTAATAATTGTGTATGAAGGTAAGGGCCAAAGTTTGTTTCAAGTATAATACTGTTCCTTCGGCTGGTGGCAGTGTACCGTGTTTGATTAATCCCATGTGTCAAAAGTGACCCCCACGTCGCAGGCGTATTTGTGGAATTGACCAGTAGCGTCGTGATAATACACATCACATGTTCTGCTGTTACTAGTAGTACAGATGTGTCCTCTCTCATCCTCGCTGAAGTCACATTAAACAGCCTTTCTGGTCGCGCCTAGTCGTGAGCGCATTTTCTGGGCGTCCTCAAGAAATGCCTGCTGCATATCATTGTATTCATCAGAGTCTGCGTGTTATGTGCATAGCGATGTAAGGAAAAAGACACCCGACGTTAGCAGAGCCGGCATCTCGCGGTGCATGGCGTATTGAGGACACATCTCTATTATATTCTGTTTATAAAGTGACAATGCTAAATTCCTTTGTCGTATAACAACCCTTTATGAAGCTAAGAACACTGTGCGCTGTTTACTTAAGAAGTACCGTAATGGTACGCTATTGGCGTAGCGATCGCTCAGCCGTAGGCGAGACGCTCAAGCGTCACGTTCGCTCACGGCCCAGTGATCACAGGACACGTTATTGGCTATGACTAGAGTAATGATTCGCTATGGCGTAGCGGACGCTCGAGACCACGAGGAGATCACCAGCGGCGCAGACGCTCACAACGCTATACCTTAATGTTTAAACCTTATACCAAAGAAATACAAAGAATACCTTAATGTGAGTACAGGGTGTAAGTGCAACCTTGTGTAACCTGACTAACTACAAAGCTGCTTGAGCGTCACCGACGCTCAAGTGAACACTTAACACTATAGGAAATACACAGATGCTGGTTTAGGTTCCAAGGCCTATTAACTGTATTATATCTAATATACTTGTAAAAGGGGATAACAGTACAAATGATACACTACAATATAACAGAGACTTCCTAACCACAGAACTAAACAATAAATACAAAAAGACAATACTACACTGACCTAAATGCAATACAATACAATACTATCTAATACAATACAATACTATGCTGATCTAATACAGTACAATACTAGTCAATGGGAGATACGAGAGAAAAAGAAGGGAGAGAGACGGAGAGAGAGAGAGATTGGCTCACAGTAAGACAATATGATTACGGAGAGAAACTTACGCACAAGGGTAAACGATCGCATGCGCCTGGACATCCAGCACCCGATTTTCAGCAATGAGAACCGTTGAAGAGTGAGAGCTGGATGTGGTCGGCCTGCCTATTTATGCCCCACACACAATGCAATCCTACAGTCCCTACAATCCCATTGTCCATTGGACGTCGGAATTCGGCCCTGTATCATAACAAAAGGTCATAGGTTGATTCATACAGGTGGGCTGTGACGATCTCAAACAGCTCAAGTGGGTGGGGAACTAGGTTTCCCGCCGCATACCTGAGTATGAGTAAATAGTAGAAATGGACATAAACTTCTTATGTCCATAACTATCCGCACGAGCGATTAATACGCTCCAAACCAACACCGGAATATTGCTAATTAAATACTCTTCCGATGGGTACCAAACACTGCTGTATGATTCCTGTTAGACCCTTCGTACAATACAAAGAGGGATTCCTCTGCTCAGGGACATTCTATATTAACCAAACTTTCAGAATCTATCAAAGGGACCATGATCTACAAACTACATTAATTGTGAAAATATGTAACGATTGGGTCGCACGCTACGACTACATACTCTTTACCGTAAATACGCATACCGATGCGAGCGGGTGCACGCATCAGCGGGTATGCGCTATCACGGGAAAGCGCACGCATGCGCAGCACGGACCAGCATGAGGTGCAAATATGGCAGCGTGTATAGGGATATTTTTCTGACTTTGACAGTCCACCCTTTGGCAGTCAATAATAACTGCCACCTTCTAAAACATTTCAAAAGGAGAAAAATATATGTCAGGGGTTAATTCATTTCCATGGTTGGGTAGGGGAGGAGAGAGGAGTAGGTGTGAAGAGGGTATGACCTAGTGTGATAGCAGAAGCATGTGTGTATGAGTCCATGTTTGGGGGGTCATGTATCATCGTGCCGTACGTGTTGTAAATCAAGCTTCGAGGTATTGCGAAGTATACATTTGAATTCCTTCTTATCCTGTGGTACAGGTCTGTGGATGGGCTGTCAAACTTTACCGAGCTCATTTCGGCGTTCAGTTGTAACAAAATGGGGATGCACATTTTAGTTGATGATACATGAATGGGGGAGGTATGTGGTTGCTGATATCTGTGCCTGTATTCCCTATCGTCTATGTGTGTCATTACCTGAGGGTTGTAGAGATGAAGATAAAGAACACTTATGGAAAATGCAATGATATTCTATGTCAGGGAAATGTACATCTGTCGTTGAAGTTGTGTTCGGTATCTGTTGAGAGTCGTCTTCTTTGCGCTGTATTGCTCCTTGGGCATGAGCAAATAGCTTTGTCAGTGCCATCAGATTTACAAAAAATGTTGGGCTAGCGTGAGTTTAAAAATATTAGGGAAACTGGGGATCCATGGCAAAGTTCATCAAGTGTCCATTTCTCAAGTGGTCAAAACTTCATCTTTGGTGCTTGTCTGTTGTCTGTATGGCGTCTCGTCAACTTCCTCGTCCAAGGGGGTCGTTGTATCTTGGAGAAAAGCAGAAAAACAGGTGAAAGAAACGGACCGTATAATCGCATTTTCATCACATCCTGGTTTCTATCATTGGGTCATAAATCAGATCCAGGTTAATTTCAGTTTCCTCACTCCTCAAGCTCATCACTTTTGTACTTTGTTTGCACCTCATTAAAGCCTGCCCGCATCTAAATATCAATCCAATCGATATAACGACACCCAAGATACATAGTAGAAACTTTCCAACATCCATTATGACTCCTTGAGCCCAGTCTCCCAAACCGGAGAACCAATTTCGCGGGTTCAACCATGACACCCAACCAGTCAGCCCATTACCTACAGCAGCAAGGGTGAGATTGTGTTTTCGACGAAATTCCCACTTCAATTGGAGAATATCGTCCATCTTTTGGTCTATGACCTCTACCGGATCCTCGGTGCTATTTGTGATATACGTGCAACACTTTATGCCGTACTGTGTTGCCAATGTAACACAATATCCGCCTGTTACTGCTGTAAGATAATTAAGAACCATCCTATGCTGAACTAGTTCTGTTTTATAAGCTTGAAGTTCTCTTCCAGTGTATCTGAATGTGTCATCATACATTTCAGTGATATTATCTACCTCGAGCGGTGCGAGTGAAATCTAACGCTACCAGAACCTGAATCCCGGTGGATTCATGGATAAGATCAGAGGCCGGATGCTCTAACCTTTCTGACAGTTGTCCTTTAACTCGGTGCTCGTAATGAGTGTGAGTATAAGGAGCTTGGGCACCACGGTGTATGTCCTTCATTTTGTCATGTGTAACAGTCATCACTTCAGGCAATACTTTTCCAATATAACACAATCCTTCAGAGTTTGGGGCAAGCCACTTGTACGCCTTTCTCCCGCATATGAAATATGCATCATCGGGGAGAACATAAGGGACGGAGAAGGACATTACCATGTTACACACCTTCCAGGTGAACTCTCCTGACCCTAATTCTTCCATCTGTTTAATGCACGTATCAGTTTGTACGATATGTGCACAGTATCCTGGTGATACCTCTCCAACTCTAGTAATCCTATTTCCTAAGGTATATCGATACCGGAAAGATTTTCCTCTACTGGCTATGTGGCGTACAAGCTCTGTATCTGTAGGCATTCTATCTGCTCTATGCGAAAAGGTCATGGTAAGGTTGCTCCATGACACTTCCCAATTTCCCGGCTTACGGGGATTGGAGATATTAAAACATATTAGGGACTTATCCACATGATATTGGTGGAACTTCAAACTAGGAGGGCTGGAGATATTAAACCTCCTGTCCACCGGTCTCCCACCCTTTAGCTCAAGTACCTCCCCTACCGTTAAAGGAAATGGTACTAGCCCTGATTTGCTATGACCCTGAGGTACTTGAGAGCATACCCAACAATCTGTTTTATTTAACACGTTACCCACTAAGGAGTGATGGTCACTCAATGGATGCTGGTCCACATGGATATCAAGACTGGATTGGCATTTCTTGTTACAGAGCCTACAGATACAGTTTTTCTTTTTGAACTAACAATCCTTCAAAGAAAATGTTTACAGATAACATGGTTGTTAGATCGTGCCCGGTACTCGCCTTTGCTTGGTGATTGGGTTGCTATTGGAAATTTACACCTCCATCTCAGTCATTAGAACCTTTCTGGATCCTTTCTCGACCTCACTGGTACTCTCACCGAAACAGACTGCTCTGGTCAACATCATGGTTAACGGGAAAATCCATATCACAGTCTCTTGGGGCAAGTCCATCTTACAGGAGGAGAAAAGAAGAAATTTGTAAAGGGGGTATAAGAAAACAGTTTGAGGGGGAGAGAACTTGTTACGATAATAAGTTCTCTCGTCTTGTTGTTCTTCTTGTTCTGCTGTCCTCTCAAAGGTGCTGTCTCTCAGTTTTCCAAACGAACATTCTGGTGATGCAATATTCCTTCCTAACCGGCGATCTTTCTGTAAGGAGCAAAAATCTGGCATTACCATTGGTCCAACTGAGGGGTGACATACCATCTTTAAACCATAAAAACATGAGTGAGAAGAGAGAGAAAAACAAAAAAAAACACAAGAGATAGAGAACAATTCATGTGTATATATATATTACATAACTCGACACTAACCATCAATAAGAAAAGAGAGATAAAACATTTTTAAACATTGTCAACATTAAGAAAACATTGTTAGCATTAGAAAAACATTGTCAGACTTTATTAGGCTGTCATATCTATGTGTCTAATGGTCTCCTTGAGCAGTCCCTTCCCACCAGCACCTGCATTACTCCACTGTCTGTATCTGGCCAGAAATACATTGTGGCGGAGGTCATGCTGGGGTTTGGTAGACTTCTGCAAGGACCAAGTGGATATGCAATGTGAATTCTTACCACTACTCGTCAGAGATGGGGATAGAGAGAGAGAGAGAGAAAAACATTTTTCACAAATACATTTACAACTTTTCACCTGGTCATTCCTGTGTCTTCAGTGAATGACCTCCCACTTTATTAACCGTTACCTCAGGCTTGCCTCCATTCCTAATAATCACCTTTCCTGCCTATGTGATCCTTGATTATAATGGTGTGTATTTTAATTTTTCTCATTTCTTGGTCTAGGGGGTCTAACTTTATGTGGGTTATTACAGTTGTTGGCATAATGCCCTTCTCTTCTACAATTGTAACAAATCCTTGGCTTTCTCCATGTGCTAGGGGCCTGGGGTTCCGGTCGACTTGATGCATTCTCTAGTGCTTGGATGTTTAGTGTCATCAACCGCTCTCCCTGCGCTTCCCTGGTTCTTTTGATATTTCGGTCATGCTCGATAGCGGACTCTCTTAATGCCGCAACCGAGATACCTCTCCAATGAGGTATTGAAGTTTGTACCCTAATTTTTAGTGTGTCTTTCAAGTTGCTCGCTAATACGGACACAGCTACCTCTCTGTGGTGTACATTAGTTTCAATGTCATCTATACCAGTGTACCTAGCCATATCCTGCAGAGCCCGGTGAAAATACTCTGATGCGGATTCACCTTCTTTTTGTTTTATTGTAAAGATTTTATTCCACTTTACTACTGCAGGAAAATATTCTTTCAACTGTAGATTGATTCTTTTTACATTATCTTGGTTATACTTGTTTGTTAGTGGCACTTCCTCATCTAGCTTACAATCAGTGATAAATTTCAATGAATCAACATCGGGGGGTAAACATGCCCTCAAGACTGTCCTCCAATCTTTGTTACTTGGCTCTGCAGTATGTCCTAGCACTCTAATGTATCTTTGACAAGCAACTAAGTCTTTCCTGGGATCAGGAAATTCAGACAGAATTGCTCTTAATTCTGTTCGGGAAAAAGGGCAGTACATGGCGATGTTCCTGACAGGAGTGATTCCTGAAGAGTCAGTTTCCCCATTTGGTACTGTGATTACCCTAACAGGATTAAGTCCAGTAATGTCATTCTGAATTGATTCTATGATATAAGGTACATTTGTTTGTGCGTGATGTATATTACCATACGTACCTGTGGACACGACCTCACCTGACCCTCCATTAGGGGGTTTGATTACAGTTTTTACCGATTGGGTCGCGTCCACCTGGATGTCTTGTGTGATGGCTTCTGGAAGAGGTGTCGACATCGTTCTGGGTTCATTTTCTTGTTGGTGTTCCTGAGGAAAGTTTAACATGGGGTGCGACTTGCATGGGTTAATAGTTGTACATTCAACAGCATTACAATTAGCATTGTTACATTTATCACATTTATTCTTATTATCTGTACTACTGTTGCTAAGAGCATTTTTATTGTTTACCCTTGTGCTTTTCTCCGCAACCACAATCCCCTCCATCGCCATCTCTCCCCTCTCAAGATGAAAGTTAGGTAAGTAAGTTACATTTCTTTGCATTTCACCCTCCTGTTGCCATATCTGTAAACAATCATAATGCTTGATTCGTCTCTTTGCTGATTTGATGAGACATATCCTTCGCCTTAAATTATGCAACACCTCTGAGTCAAAACTACCTATCCCGGGAAATGGTACCTTATCCCCCGCAGTCATTCGTGTCCATTCATCACAAAAGGTCTCAGAGTGGGGACCATATTTCCCCCACATTACTAACCGAGCAGACCCTCGGGGTCTGCAAGCCTCTGGAGTCTGAATCCTGACCTCCGACCGTCTCTGTGTTGTGCACTTGGCTGCCATTGTGGACCTTTTTAACACAGAAAAACTTCCTAAAATGCACCAAACACAGAACTTCGTTGGAAATCCTTAAAGCTCTTCCACTGAACTTCTTCTGCTCCGGGTATCCCCGTTCCGCCTTCTAGCAGACACGTGTAGCCGTTGCAGGCCCTATCTCTAGAGATTTTCCTGAGAAAATTCCCTTCCTTTTTCTTTTACACAAATCACGCTTGCATGTGCTCCCTACAACACGTACGAGGGCAAGATTTACGCATGGATATACGACCTCATATCACGTTGCGTTATTGGTCACACATACAACCGTGCGGTCCAATCGTACCACTTATAGACACTTGTTGCCCATAAATGGTAGGATCATTGGAGTCTCCCTACTGTGCTCCAAAACAGCCAGAGCGTAATACAACGAAAACTTTATCACACTCTGTTGCACGTTTTCACTCAGATCGTGCTCATCACGTTCCACATAGATCACAAAGTTCACAAAGCGGGATTATCACATAGATCACAAAGTCCACAAAGCGGGATTCAATACACTCATACCGTTTTCAAACCCACTATCATTCTTATAGTTTTCTGATCAGAAAAATCATTTCCCGTAGTCTGATAGCTCTCCCCAGAGGTATTACAGTAAAGTAAGGTATTTAAACTAAGTTTTGGAAAGCTGAAATCAATTTGTGCTATTTATCGCCTTGCGTTATTTACCGCGTTGCGCTACTTATCGCTTTGCGTTAAAAATCAACTTGTGGTTTGAGTTACGTGGGCGTACACAGACGCTCCGTCGCGTAATATACGCTGCGTGCGTCTGCCTCTGGATTGCGTACGCAAGTCTTTGTTAGAGACACGTGTACGCAAAGCAAAGATCCACCGTAACACAATTTATACTTTTATCAATGTAGAGGATCCTTTATCCTCTACCGCACACCACACTGACTTCGCCTTATCTCTCAGGCAAAAACTGTGTGTTTGTCTACATTTTAACTATATTACCTTTACTCAAACTATTGAAATAGCGGCAAATTTCTCTCAGCACTTTTATCAACTATAAAACTAGCAGACAGGAGAGTGATATACGAAAATACACAAATGAAAAAGAAATGCAGATATATATGTGCGTGCGTGTGTACGCAAGACAGAAGAGAAATAAACAGTTTTAAAAGACACAAGCGTTTTGTTCTTACTTCCGGTTCCCGGATTCCTTCAGCACTCTTTATCTAAGCGAAGCAGACGCTTATCCCGTCAGCACTGGGAGACAACCTCCCACCCTTTGCTGGGGGATAATGTCTGCTGATCTACCTAGTGCAGATATGAGAAGGATAGGACGAGTCCCCAATTGACAATGCTAAATTCCTTTGTCGTATAACAACCCTTTATGAAGCTAAGAACACTGTGCGCTGTTTACTTAAGAAGTACCGTAATGGTACGCTATTGGCGTAGCGATCGCTCAGCCGTAGGCGAGACGCTCAAGCGTCACGTTCGCTCACGGCCCAGTGATCACAGGACACGTTATTGGCTATGACTAGAGTAATGATTCGCTATGGCGTAGCGGACGCTCGAGACCACGAGGAGATCACCAGCGGCGCAGACGCTCACAACGCTATACCTTAATGTTTAAACCTTATACCAAAGAAATACAAAGAATACCTTAATGTGAGTACAGGGTGTAAGTGCAACCTTGTGTAACCTGACTAACTACAAAGCTGCTTGAGCGTCACCGACGCTCAAGTGAACACTTAACACTATAGGAAATACACAGATGCTGGTTTAGGTTCCAAGGCCTATTAACTGTATTATATCTAATATACTTGTAAAAGGGGATAACAGTACAAATGATACACTACAATATAACAGAGACTTCCTAACCACAGAACTAAACAATAAATACAAAAAGACAATACTACACTGACCTAAATGCAATACAATACAATACTATCTAATACAATACAATACTATGCTGATCTAATACAGTACAATACTAGTCAATGGGAGATACGAGAGAAAAAGAAGGGAGAGAGACGGAGAGAGAGAGAGATTGGCTCACAGTAAGACAATATGATTACGGAGAGAAACTTACGCACAAGGGTAAACGATCGCATGCGCCTGGACATCCAGCACCCGATTTTCAGCAATGAGAACCGTTGAAGAGTGAGAGCTGGATGTGGTCGGCCTGCCTATTTATGCCCCACACACAATGCAATCCTACAGTCCCTACAATCCCATTGTCCATTGGACGTCGGAATTCGGCCCTGTATCATAACAAAAGGTCATAGGTTGATTCATACAGGTGGGCTGTGACGATCTCAAACAGCTCAAGTGGGTGGGGAACTAGGTTTCCCGCCGCATACCTGAGTATGAGTAAATAGTAGAAATGGACATAAACTTCTTATGTCCATAACTATCCGCACGAGCGATTAATACGCTCCAAACCAACACCGGAATATTGCTAATTAAATACTCTTCCGATGGGTACCAAACACTGCTGTATGATTCCTGTTAGACCCTTCGTACAATACAAAGAGGGATTCCTCTGCTCAGGGACATTCTATATTAACCAAACTTTCAGAATCTATCAAAGGGACCATGATCTACAAACTACATTAATTGTGAAAATATGTAACGATTGGGTCGCACGCTACGACTACATACTCTTTACCGTAAATACGCATACCGATGCGAGCGGGTGCACGCATCAGCGGGTATGCGCTATCACGGGAAAGCGCACGCATGCGCAGCACGGACCAGCATGAGGTGCAAATATGGCAGCGTGTATAGGGATATTTTTCTGACTTTGACAAAAGTGACACTTCACACAGAGCTGTACATTAAGGTGATTAGGGGCATCTCAATGTTTTTACGTTGGGGGGGCAAGATATAATTTCATTTTGGCATCCCTAAATTGCTGAATGTTATCCCCTTAGTGCAAGCTGGACTTACCCGCCACACCACCTACCTGACAGATATACAGTGTGTGTGTGCACAGGCATGCGCAGCACATTTTATTAGGGGGTGCACCATCGGAGGGGTGTGACTAGCACCGCCTTTTGGGCGTGTCTAGCACCATCTATTGACGGTCAACACAATATAAATATCCACCCTTGTACCAATCCTAATAAAGCAGATACATTGTCAGATGTTGTGGTGTGCACCAAACAAACACCCTTGATGGCACTCACTGTAATTACACTGCTCCTCCTCAGCCTGGTCTGGCTCCCCCTCTCTTTCCCCTGCAAGCTGCAGCAGCTTACTTACAAGTCACTCAGTGACACTGACAGTCGCAGACTAGTACTGCTGCTGCTGGAAAAACGAGTGACGTGTCAATGTTGCTGCCGACCGCCTGCCAGTATTGAATTTGTCTTCATAAGAGGAGCGCTGGCTGCATGCTGCTCCTCATCAGTGGCTGGCGTTGGCATAGCATAGAAGGAGAGAGGTGGGCGTGTGACGGGTGGGCGTGCGAGCAGCATGACGTCATCACGTCACATCACGCTGTTTTTGTACATTGAGATGGAGCTGGGAGTTTGAAAGCCAGTGTCAGTGGCACCCTTGATTAACCCAGGCGTCCGGTCAGTAATGCAGTCCTGACAGGGTGCAGCGCAGAGGGGACAGTAATCAGCCAGCTCGGCGATCGCTGCATCAGGCATGTGAGATCGGGGTGCCAGACATTAGGGGGTGCCTGGTGCAGGCACCCCCCCTGCACACGCCTGTGTGTGTATATATATATATATATATATACACTCACACATGGTGAAGTCGTGTGCGATAGGCCGTCTGCCAGAGGAGGGGTCAGCCCACAATAAATAGCCACACACTGTAGGGGTTGGAGCTGGGTGCAGGGCAGAGGAGGACCCTGGAGGTGGGTGGAGAAGGGCTGTAGGGAGGGACGAGAGGGGATTAGCTCCATCCTGACTCTGCCTGAGGGAACCCTAGGTGGAAGCCACACTAAAACCTGTGACCCATTATATAGACTGGTGCCTCTCAAATGTATCTTTTCTGGGGTGGGGCTGAGGTGATCACTATACAAATGACGTACAAGGACATAATACAGTAAACATGATCCAGTCCCCATGAGCTTCCAATTGGTTTCTATGGTGGATGTGATGCTGTCAGATTTATCCAACGTTTGGCCCCCACAGCTAACTCCATCAGAAGATGGCATTGTGCTGCCGTAGCCTATGGGCTGCACTAAGCAAAGGTCATCCTCCCCAGCAGTGGCCTCCACGCATTCATATTCAGTAGACCACGCATGCACAACAGTCCTGCTAGGGGAGTGAAGAGACCACGCACGCACAACAGTCCTGCTAGGGGAGTGAAGAGACCACGCATGCACAACAGTCCTGCTATGGGAGTGAAGAGACCACGCATGCACAACAGTCCTGCTAGGGGAGTGAAGAGACCACGCATGCACAACAGTCCTGCTAGGGGAGTGAAGAGACCACGCATGCACAACAGTCCTGCTAGGGGAGTGAAGAGACCACGCAATCACAACAGTCCTGCTAGGGGAGTGAAGAGACCACGCACGCACAACAGTTCTGCTAGGGGAGTGAAGATATCACGCATACACAACAGTCCTGCTAGGGGAGTGAAGAGACCACGCACGCACAACAGTTCTGCTAGGGGAGTGAAGAGACCACGCACGCACAACAGTCCTGCTAGGGGAGTGAAGATACCACGCATACACAACAGTCCTGCTAGGGGAGTGAAGATACCACGCATACACAACAGTCCTGCTAGGGGAGTGAAGAGACCACGCTGTTAGGCGCCGGGGTCCGCTCGTCGGTGCGGCCCGGCGCCTAGCAACCAGGGACGCCGTGCGCGTACAGCCGCCGGCTCCCTGGCAACGCTAGACGCCGGGCGCACGGAGCCGCACGGACCCTAGCAACGGGGACGCCACTTACGGACTGCGTTTCCCCGTTGCTGGGTTCAATTTAATTAATAGATATCTGTTTTCCTGGCCATGCAGCTTGGCAGCTGTATGGCATCTAATCCAATCAGCCTCCAAACAGCTGATTGGAGGACTCCCTGTTAAATACACTTCCTGGGCTTCTCACAGACGCCGGTAATAGCTTCCTGCATGCTGAATCTGTTTGCTGTGAGTGTTTCCAGTCCTGCTGTATCCGGTCGTTCCTGTTCTCAGTTGTCCTGTACTCGGAAGTCGTCATCTGTTCCTGGAGTCCTGACTGAGCACCTTTTGAACAGCCAGTGGTGTTCGTGAGTCACGGCGTAGCCGTGTGTTGCGGCTTGGGCCGCTTTATTATTTGTCATTTATTATTTGTGTTTCGGAGCTTTTGCGGAGGATTCCGCTCCCACAGATCCACTCTGGTATCCAGCGGTGCTGGGTAGGAGTACGGACTAGTGGATTTTGGTTGTCCTTTTCCCTGGCGGGTTACCGCACATACCTCAGGTTTAGTCAGTTAGCTTGTAGCCCCTGGCCTGTTTGTTTAGTCAGAGGGCCCCTTGTTATCACCCTGTCTCAGATTTCCCTTTGTCTCCCATTAAGGCCTGAGGGGGCATCGGAGTTGGGCAGACATAATCCGCCCTTCAAACGCGGCTGCCATGGGCTCAAGCAACCATAGTCTCGCAGGGGATTTCTGACAACACGGGCGAGACAACGGAGTTAGGGCGCCAGGGGCTACTTTCTATTCCCGCTCCCTTCCCCAGCATTCCGTTCCAGTGCTCCGGTCCTTGCAATAGGACCACCTCAGACCAGAGTGCTGGAATCATAACATTATTACCGGCCACACCAAAACTTAAAATTAAACAGGGTTTGATTTTTTCCCTTATTCAGTTTTGTAAGAATTGTCGGCCCCATGAATCCCACTGGTTTAGGGCCAAATCCTGGCCAGCTTCTAGTTAGCCAGATTCAAGAACTTACTCAAATGGTTCAGGATCTTTCCCTTCGGGTGAAGTCGCAGGAAGATCTTTTACGAACTTCCCCGAGGGTAGTCCCTGAACCAAAAATGCACTTGCCTGACCGTTTTTCTGGTGATAGGAAGCAGTTTTTTAATTTTAAAGAGTCCTGTAAACTTTATTTTCGTTTAAGACCGATCTCCTCAGGTACTGAATCTCAGCGGGTCGGAATTATTATTTCTTTGCTCCAGGGGGATCCCCAGACCTGGGCTTTTGGTTTAAAAGCAGAGGATCCGGCATTGTTGTCAGTAGACGCCTTTCTGGGGTCTTTAGGGCTTTTGTATGATGACCCTGATAGGGAGTCATCCGCCGAGAGTCAGTTACGCGCTCTCAGACAAGGTAGAGATCCTGCAGAGGTTTATTGTACAGAGTTTCGCCGTTGGTCGAACGACTGTGGCTGGAATGACCCAGCTCTGCGCAGTCAGTTTTGCCTCGGCTTATCTGAGTCTATAAAAGACAGTCTCCTTCAGTATCCCGCTCCTGAGACGCTCGATAAACTCATGGAGCTTTCTATTAAGATTGATCGTCGTCTCAGAGAGCGGAGGGCTGAAAAAGGAGCACCTGTCAGGTCTACTCCTTGTGTATTTTCCATTCCTGAAGACA
This sequence comes from Pseudophryne corroboree, assembly GCF_028390025.1. Classification (NCBI taxonomy): domain Eukaryota; kingdom Metazoa; phylum Chordata; class Amphibia; order Anura; family Myobatrachidae; genus Pseudophryne; species Pseudophryne corroboree. The sequence goes on from NW_026967756.1 coordinate 132,718, forward strand.
TAGAGGAGCCCATGCAGATGGGTCTCTCCAGGCTGTCTCCAGAAGAAAGAGCCAGAAGGCAAAACTCTGGTCTTTGTTTGTACTGTGGGGGTAAGGGACATTTTGCCCGTAATTGTCCGAACAAGTCGGGAAACGCCTCGACCAAGTGAATTGTGAGGGGGTTCACTTTGGTCTGCAGCTTATCTCCTCGAGTAACTCCCTGTTAGTCCCAGCTAAAGTTTCCTTTGGCAGCCTCAGTTCTTCGGTGTCGGCTTTTGTTGACAGTGGAGCTGCAGGGAACTTTATGGACTTAACGTGGGCCAAGGCCTTAGGTATTCCTCAGTTAACCTTGGGTAGGTGTATCACCATGCATGGTTTAGATGGGAGTCCCTTGTCCAATGGGGTTATTTCCCTCTGTACACCCCCTGTACTACTTACGGTAGGAGCTCTTCATTCCGAAAAGATTGAGTTTTTCCTTACCCATTGCCCAGCAGTTCCAGTGGTTCTGGGTCACCCTTGGCTGGCCTTTCATAATCCCATCATTGATTGGCAGTCGGGGGAGATCTCACAATGGGGTACCATCTGTAATAAGGAATGTATTACGTTTCCCGTCAGAATAGCTGCTGCCATTCCTGAACCCATTCCCGTGGAATACCAGGACTTTGTTGATGTATTTTCCAAGGGCAATGCGGACATTCTGCCTCCCCATCGGCCTTATGATTGTGCTATTGAGCTAATTCCTGGTGCCACATTGCCAAAGGGAAGGTTATATGCATTGTCCGGACCAGAAACTGCGGCCATGAATGAGTATGTTAAGGAGAGCCTAGGGAAAGGATTTATCAGGCCATCTAAATCCCCTTTAAGTGCAGGCTTCTTCTTTGTGGAGAAGAAAGATGGATCACTCAGACCTTGCATTGACTTTAGAGCTCTGAATAAGATCTCAATTAAAAATACTTACCCTCTGCCGCTGATTTCTGTCCTCTTTGATCAGCTGCGTTCGGCTGTGATTTTTTCTAAGATTGACCTGAGTGGAGCGTATAACCTCATCCGAATCAAGTCGGGAGATGAGTGGAAAACGGCGTTCAGTACTCAGTCGGGTCACTACGAGTATCTGGTGATGCCGTTCGGCTTGTCTAACGCTCCGGCAGTTTTCCAGGATCTCATTAACGATGTGCTCCGTGATTTCCTTGGAAGATTCGTGGTCGTTTACTTAGACGATATCCTGATCTAGTCTGACTCTATAGAACAACATGTTACCCAGGTGCGTCAGGTTCTTCAAAAATTACGTGAAAATCACCTTTATGCCAAGCTGGAGAAGTGTGAGTTTCATGTCACGGAGGTATCCTTTTTAGGGTACATTATTTCCCCTCGGGGATTCTGTATGGAACCAAAGAAGCTCCAAGCCATCCTTAGTTGGGTGCAACCCACCAACTTAAAAGCAATTCAGCGCTTTTTAGGGTTTGCGAATTATTATAGAAGATTTATTCATTCTTTTTCCGACCTGGTTGCTCCCATTGTGGCACTGACTAGGAAGGGAGCGGATCCTACCAACTGGTCACGTGAAGCTGAGTTATCATTTCAGGCCTTGAAACAAGCTTTCGTCTCAGCCCCAGTCCTCAGACATCCCAACCCAGAATTGCCCTTCATTGTTGAGGTTGATGCCTCGGAGGTTGGAGTGGGGGCTATCCTATCTCAGAAGGATCCGGACTCTCTAGAATTACATCCTTGTGCCTTTATGTCCAGGAAATTCTCTTCCGCTGAATCCAACTACGATGTTGGTAACCGGGAGTTACTGGCTATTAAATGGGCTTTCGAGGAGTGGAGGCATTGGCTTGAGGGAGCAACACATACCATTTCAGTATTGACTGACCACAAAAATCTTCAGTACATCGAATCAGCTAAACGGCTGAATGCCCGGCAGGCTCGTTGGGCTTTATTTTTTACTCGTTTCAAGTTTATTATCACCTTATTTATTTTATTATTTATTTATTTATTAACAGTTTCTTATATAGCGCAGCAAATTCCGTTGCGCTTTACAATTTGAAATAACAATAACAAACTGGGTGATAACAGTCATAGAGGTAGGAAGGCCCTGCTCGCAAGCTTACAATCTATAGGGAAATAGGCATATGTACACAAGGAAAGGTGCTATCTATTGCATAGAATGAGAAGACATGTGAGGATATGTGTGGACTGTACAGAGTGGATGTAATTTGATAGGAAGGTTTATGAAAGTTATGTGGGCGGTTCAGGAATTTGATATGCTTGCCTAAAGAGGTGAGTTTTGAGGGAACGCTTGAAGGTTTGGAGACTAGAGGAGAGTCTTATTGTGCGTGGTAGGGCATTCCACAGGGTGGGAACCTTCAGGCCAGGTTCCAAGAATACCGAGGCGGATGCCCTGTCACGCAGTTTTCTTCCAGTTCATAATAACAGTCCTGTTACTCCCATACTTCCGTCTTCAGTCATTTGGGCAGGCCTCACACAAGATTTATTTACCCAGTTAAAGCAGCTTCAACATCAAGCTCCTGGAAATACTCCTGCTGGTCGTCTTTATGTCCCTGAGTTTTTGAGAGCTACTGTTTTGACTGAGTTTCATGATAGCAAAGTTGCCGGGCATCCGGGGACCTCTAAGACTTTGGAATTAGTCTCCCGCTCAGTATGGTGGCCTGGTCTTTCTAAAGACATTAAGGAGTTTGTTTTTTCTTGTCAGGTCTGTGCACAGCATAAAGTTCCCCGTTCCTTACCCATCGGGCAACTTATGCCCTTAAATGTTCCTCTCAGGCCATGGTCTCATATTTCCATGGATTTTGTGCTAGACCTCCCTCTGTCAGCCGGATTCCGAGTCATATGGGTGGTAGTGGACCGTTTTAGCAAGATGGCCCATTTCATTGCTCTTCCCCGACTGCCATCTGCCCAGGAATTGGCAGTTTTGTTTCTCCGCCATGTTTTCAGACTTCATGGGTTACCCACTGATATTGTTTCTGATCGGGGTCCACAATTCATTGCACAATTTTGGAAGTCTTTTTGTGCCTCATTAAAGATGAAATTGTCTTTAACGTCCGGCTACCATCCCCAATCCAACGGGCAGACCGAGCGAGTTAATCAATCATTAAAACAGTATTTGCGTTTGTACTCAGCCAAACTCCAGAATGATTGGTCCGAGTTTCTTCCTTTGGCGGAGTTTGCTTACAACAATTCTTGTCATTCCTCCACTAATGTGTCTCCATTCTTTTCAGTTTTTGGTTTTCACCCCAGAGCTAATTCTTTTTTTCAACATTCCTCTGTCTCCTCGCTAACCTTAACCTCTCATCTCAGACTCATTTGGAGAAAAGTGCACCTTGCTCTCAGAAAAGCGGCATTTCGAGAGAAAATTTTTTCTGACAGGCTCCGGCGGCCTTGCACTTTTAAGGTGGGAGATAGGGTATGGTTGTCGACTCGTAACATTAAACTTCGACAAACCTCAGCTAGATTGGGCCCCAAATTTATTGGACCATTTCATATTATTAAAAAAATCAATCCAGTTGCTTTCCGGTTACGTTTACCAAGAGCTCTCCGGATCGGAAATACGTTCCATTGCTCCTTGTTGAAACCATACGTTTCTTCCAGTAGATTTCCTCGGAAGATCTCTCAGGGGAAATCACCAGTAGATGTACAGGGTCATCAGGAGTTCTTGGTGGAGAAGGTTCTCGATTCCAAATTGTCCCGGGGTCGGCTTTATTTTCTGGTGCACTGGAGAGGCTATGGTCCAGAGGAAAGGTCTTGGGTCCTGGATAAGGATTTCCATGCCCCGAGGCTCAAGAGGGCATTTTTTCGGGAATTTCCTCGGAAACCTGGCTTTAGGAGTTCCTTGACCCCTCCTCAAGGGGGGGGTACTGTTAGGCGCCGGGGTCCGCTCGTCGGTGCGGCCCGGCGCCTAGCAACCAGGGACGCCGTGTGCGTACAGCCGCCGGCTCCCTGGCAACGCTAGACGCCGGGCGCACGGAGCCGCACGGACCCTAGCAACGGGGACGCCACTTACGGACTGCGTTTCCCCGTTGCTGGGTTCAATTTAATTAATAGATATCTGTTTTCCTGGCCATGCAGCTTGGCAGCTGTATGGCATCTAATCCAATCAGCCTCCAAACAGCTGATTGGAGGACTCCCTGTTAAATACACTTCCTGGGCTTCTCACAGACGCCGGTAATAGCTTCCTGCATGCTGAATCTGTTTGCTGTGAGTGTTTCCAGTCCTGCTGTATCTGGTCGTTCCTGTTCTCAGTTGTCCTGTACTCGGAAGTCGTCATCTGTTCCTGGAGTCCTGACTGAGCACCTTTTGAACATCCAGTGGTGTTCGTGAGTCACGGCGTAGCCGTGTGTTGCGGCTTGGGCCGCTTTATTATTTGTCATTTATTATTTGTGTTTCGGAGCTTTTGCGGAGGATTCCGCTCCCACAGATCCACTCTGGTATCCAGCGGTGCTGGGTAGGAGTACGGACTAGTGGATTTTGGTTGTCCTTTTCCCTGGCGGGTTACCGCACATACCTCAGGTTTAGTCAGTTAGCTTGTAGCCCCTGGCCTGTTTGTTTAGTCAGAGGGCCCCTTGTTATCACCCTGTCTCAGATTTCCCTTTGTCTCCCATTAAGACCTGAGGGGGCATCGGAGTTGGGCAGACATAATCCGCCCTTCAAACGCGGCTGCCATGGGCTCAAGCAACCATAGTCTCGCAGGGGATTTCTGACAACACGGGCGAGACAACGGAGTTAGGGCGCCAGGGGCTACTTTCTATTCCCGCTCCCTTCCCCAGCATTACGTTCCAGTGCTCCGGTCCTTGCAATAGGACCTCCTCAGACCAGAGTGCTGGAATCATAACACACGCACGCACAACAGTCCTGCTAGGGGAGTGAATAGACCACAGATGCAGTCTGTTTGATCAGAGTACATCACAGGGATAGGCTCCTTACGTAGGCCCTGTCTCTGTATGTACTATTTAATACATCCAACTGGTATAATTGAATACTGCAATTCTAATATCGCACCCAGGTCTCACTGAGGCCGAGTCTCTTATTATATGTGCGTCCATGTTTGTGCAGCATCTAATTGGAATACCTGTGCTGTATACATCAGGAACACATAATACACCGTTTCTCACTAGGGATTAGCAGTGATCCAGGTGACATCATGTCCATGTATTGCTCTTGTCTCGTTACAGGACCCTTTGTTTGCACTGTATACCTGAGAGCCTGGCATTCAGCAGTGACCGAGGAGAGCTGCTTGTGGGACTTTCCAATCACATTTTCCGAATCAGTCTTGGCAAATTGCTGCCCCTTCCGTATCAACTAAAGGTAACACAGAATGTTGTCCGTCAGTCCTAGAAAGTGCATGTTTGGTTGTTACTGGCAGTGAGGAGGGTGTGTGACCAGTGCCTCTCGGTGGGGTGGCTGGGGAGGTACCCCAGGACATAGTGAGTGCTTTGCATGGTGCGTGTTCTGTAATATAAAGGCGTGCTCCGGAGGTGGAGGTGCTGCCGCCACTCTGCAACAGCGTTGGGTTAGTGCACCTAGTGGTAAATTACCATCCGGTTGCGGAAGTTTATTCCACTTCTATTTAGTAAATCCCCCAACTATCCCCCGACAGGGACAGATCCAGAGGGAGGGGCTTGATCACTGGGCCGGTCAGTCTGCCCCCCCCCCCCGGGGATGTTTTGGAGCAAGCTAAGAGGCAGTCAGACCACTGGTTTAACAACCTCAACCCCCAGGTCATGTTTTGTGGGTTTCTGTCTGGGGAACCAGGGGGTAAGTACTGAGCCAGCAAAAACGATGAAGAGAGCTATGTAATAATAGTCACGGCAGTGCTGCCATTATTACCAGTCCATATCGTGATGGACTATCTATTTTTAACAAAAGTTTTACTTCTATGTAGTAAAATATCACTCGCAGAGACAGCGGTACTGACAACACCTGCTCCTGTGAGTAACATCCGGGACACAATGGAGGAGTCAGTCACACTGTACCATCCGGGATACAATGGAGGAGTCAGTCACACTGTAACATCCGGGACACAATGGAGGAGTCAGTCACACTGTAACATCCGGGACACAATGGAGTAGTCAGTCACACTGTAACATCCGGGACATGATGGAGGAGTCAGTCACACTGTAACATCCGGGACACAACGGAGGAGTCAGTCACACTGTAACACCCGGGACACAATGGAGGAGTCAGTCACACTGTAACACCCGGGACACAATGGAGGAGTCAGTCACACTGTACCATCCGGGACACAATGGAGGAGTCAGTCACACTGTACCATCCGGGACACAATGGAGGAGTCAGTCACACTGTAACACCCGGGACACAATGGAGGAGTCAGTCACACTGTAACACCCGGGACACAATGGAGGAGTCAGTCACACTGTACCATCCGGGACACAATGGAGGAGTCAGTCACACTGTAACACCCGGGACACAATGGAGGAGTCAGTCACACTGTAACACCCGGGACACAATGGAGGAGTCAGTCACACTGTAACACCCGGGACACAATGGAGGAGTCAGTCACACTGTACCATCCGGGACACAATGGAGGAGTCAGTCACACTGTAACACCCGGGACACAATGGAGGAGTCAGTCACACTGTAACACCCGGGACACAATGGAGGAGTCAGTCACACTGTAACACCTGCGACACAATGGAGGAGTCAGTCACACTGTAACACCCGGGACACAATGGAGGAGTCAGTCACACTGTAACATCCGGGACACAATGGAGGAGTCAGTCACACTGTAACATCCGGGACACAATGGAGAAGTCAGTCACACTGTAACATCCGGGACACAATGGAGGAGTCAGTCACACTGTAACATCCGGGACACGATGGAGGAGTCAGTCACACTGTAACATCCGGGACACAATGGAGGAGTCAGTCACACTGTAACATCCGGGACACAATGGAGGAGTCAGTCACACTGTAACATCCGGGACACGATGGAGGAGTCAGTCACACTGTAACATTCGGGACACAATGGAGGAGTCAGTCACACTGTAACACCCGGGACACAATGGAGGAGTCAGTCACACTGTAACACCCGGGACACAATGGAGGAGTCAGTCACACTGTAACATCCGGGACACGATGGAGGAGTCAGTCACACTGTAACATCCGGGACACGACGGAGGAGTCAGTCACACTGTACCATCCGGGACACAATGGAGGAGTCAGTCACACTGTAACACCCGGGACACAATGGAGGAGTCAGTCACACTGTAACACCCGGGACACAATGGAGGGGTCAGTCACACTGTACCACCCGGGACACAATGGAGGAGTCAGTCACACTGTAACATCCGGGACACGATTGAGGAGTCAGTCACACTGTAACATCCGGGACATGATGGAGGAGTCAGTCACACTGTAACATCCGGGACACAACGGAGGAGTCAGTCACACTGTACCATCCGGGACACAATGGAGGAGTCAGTCACACTGTACCATCCGGGACACAATGGAGGAGTCAGTCACACTGTACCATCCGGGACACAATGGAGGAGTCAGTCACACTGTAACACCCGGGACACAATGGAGGAGTCAGTCACACTGTAACACCCGGGACACAATGGAGGAGTCAGTCACACTGTACCATCCGGGATACAATGGAGGAGTCAGTCACACTGTAACATCCGGGACACAATGGAGGAGTCAGTCACACTGTAACATCCGGGACACAATGGAGTAGTCAGTCACACTGTAACATCCGGGACATGATGGAGGAGTCAGTCACACTGTAACATCCGGGACACAACGGAGGAGTCAGTCACACTGTAACACCCGGGACACAATGGAGGAGTCAGTCACACTGTAACACCCGGGACACAATGGAGGAGTCAGTCACACTGTACCATCCGGGACACAATGGAGGAGTCAGTCACACTGTACCATTCAGGACACAATGGAGGAGTCAGTCACACTGTAACACCCGGGACACAATGGAGGAGTCAGTCACACTGTAACACCCGGGACACAATGGAGGAGTCAGTCACACTGTAACACCTGCGACACAATGGAGGAGTCAGTCACACTGTAACACCCGGGACACAATGGAGGAGTCAGTCACACTGTACCATCCGGGACACGATGGAGGAGTCAGTCACACTGTAACACCCGGGACACAATGGAGGAGTCAGTCACACTGTTACACCCGGGACACAATGGAGGAGTCAGTCACACTGTAACACCCGGGACACAATGGAGGAGTCAGTCACACTGTAACACCTGGGACACAATGGAGGAGTCAGTCACACTGTAACACCCGGGACACGATGGAGGAGTCATTCACACTGTAACACCCGGGACACAATGGAGGAGTCAGTCACACTGTAACACCTGGGATACAAAGGAGGAGTCAGTCACACTGTAACACCCGGGACACAATGGAGGAGTCAGTCACACTGTAACATCCGGGACACGATGGAGGAGTCAGTCACACTGTAACATCCGGGACACGATGGAGGAGTCAGTCACACTGTACCATCCGGGACACAATGGAGGAGTCAGTCACACTGTAACACCCGGGACACAATGGAGGAGTCAGTCACACTGTAACACCCGGGACACAATGGAGGAGTCAGTCACACTGTACCATCCGGGATACAATGGAGGAGTCAGTCACACTGTAACATCCGGGACACAATGGAGGAGTCAGTCACACTGTAACATCCGGGACACAATGGAGTAGTCAGTCACACTGTAACATCCGGGACATGATGGAGGAGTCAGTCACACTGTAACATCCGGGACACAACGGAGGAGTCAGTCACACTGTACCATCCGGGACACAATGGAGGAGTCAGTCACACTGTAACACCCGGGACACAATGGAGGAGTCAGTCACACTGTAACACCCGGGACACAATGGAGGGGTCAGTCACACTGTAACATCCGGGACACGATTGAGGAGTCAGTCACACTGTAACACCCGGGACACAATGGAGGAGTCAGTCACACTGTAACACCCGGGACACAATGGAGGAGTCAGTCACACTGTACCATCCGGGACACAATGGAGGAGTCAGTCACACTGTACCATTCAGGACACAATGGAGGAGTCAGTCACACTGTAACACCCGGGACACAATGGAGGAGTCAGTCACACTGTAACACCCGGGACACAATGGAGGAGTCAGTCACACTGTAACACCTGCGACACAATTGAGGAGTCAGTCACACTGTAACACCCGGGACACAATGGAGGAGTCAGTCACACTGTAACATCCGGGACACAATGGAGGAGTCAGTCACACTGTAACATCCGGGACACAATGGAGAAGTCAGTCACACTGTAACACCCGGGACACAATGGAGGAGTCAGTCACACTGTAACACCCGGGACACAATGGAGGTGTCAGTCACACTGTACCATCCGGGACACAATGGAGGAGTCAGTCACACTGTACCATTCAGGACACAATGGAGGAGTCAGTCACACTGTACCATCCGGGACACGATGGAGGAGTCAGTCACACTGTAACACCCGGGACACAATGGAGGAGTCAGTCACACTGTTACACCCGGGACACAATGGAGGAGTCAGTCACACTGTAACACCCGGGACACAATGGAGGAGTCAGTCACACTGTAACACCTGGGACACAATGGAGGAGTCAGTCACACTGTAACACCCGGGACACGATGGAGGAGTCATTCACACTGTAACACCCGGGACACAATGGAGGAGTCAGTCACACTGTAACACCTGGGATACAATGGAGGAGTCAGTCACACTGTAACACCCGGGACACAATGGAGGAGTCAGTCACACTGTAACATCCGGGACACGATGGAGGAGTCAGTCACACTGTAACATCCGGGACACGATGGAGGAGTCAGTCACACTGTACCATCCGGGACACAATGGAGGAGTCAGTCACACTGTAACACCCGGGACACGATGGAGGAGTCATTCACACTGTAACACCCGGGACACAATGGAGGAGTCAGTCACACTGTAACACCTGGGATACAATGGAGGAGTCAGTCACACAGTAACACCCGGGACACAATGGAGGAGTCAGTCACACTGTAACATCCGGGACACGATGGAGGAGTCAGTCACACTGTAACATCCGGGACACGATGGAGGAGTCAGTCACACTGTACCATCCGGGACACAATGGAGGAGTCAGTCACACTGTACCATCCGGGACACAATGGAGGAGTCAGTCACACTGTACCATCCGGGACACAATGGAGGAGTCAGTCACACTGTAACACCCGGGACACAATGGAGGAGTCAGTCACACTGTTACACCCGGGACACAATGGAGGAGTCAGTCACACTGTACCATCCGGGATACAATGGAGGAGTCAGTCACACTGTAACATCCGGGACACAATGGAGGAGTCAGTCACACTGTAACATCCGGGACACAATGGAGGAGTCAGTCACACTGTAACACCCGGGACACAATGGAGGAGTCAGTCACACTGTAACATCCGGGACACAATGGAGAAGTCAGTCACACTGTAACACCCGGGACACAATGGAGGAGTCAGTCACACTGTAACACCCGGGACACAATGGAGGAGTCAGTCACACTGTACCATTCAGGACACAATGGAGGAGTCAGTCACACTGTAACATCCGGGACACGATGGAGGAGTCAGTCACACTGTAACACCCGGGACACAATGGAGGAGTCAGTCACACTGTAACACCCGGGACACAATGGAGGAGTCAGTCACACTGTAACACCTGCGACACAATGGAGGAGTCAGTCACACTGTAACATCCGGGACACAATGGAGGAGTCAGTCACACTGTAACATCCGGGACACAATGGAGAAGTCAGTCACACTGTAACACCCGGGACACAATGGAGGAGTCAGTCACACTGTAACACCCGGGACACAATGGAGGAGTCAGTCACACTGTACCATCCGTGACACAATGGAGGAGTCAGTCACACTGTACCATTCAGGACACAATGGAGGAGTCAGTCACACTGTACCATCCGGGACACGATGGAGGAGTCAGTCACACTGTAACACCCGGGACACAATGGAGGAGTCAGTCACACTGTAACACCCGGGACACAATGGAGGAGTCAGTCACACTGGAACACCCGGGACACAATGGAGGAGTCAGTCACACTGTAACACCTGGGACACAATGGAGGAGTCAGTCACACTGTAACACCCGGGACACGATGGAGGAGTCAGTCACACTGTAACACCCGGGACACGATGGAGGAGTTATTCACACTGTAACACCCGGGACACAATGGAGGAGTCAGTCACACTGTAACACCTGGGACACAATGGAGGAGTCAGTCACACTGTAACACCCGGGACACAATGGAGGAGTCAGTCACACTGTAACATCCGGGACACGATGGAGGAGTCAGTCACACTGTAACATCTGGGACACGATGGAGGAGTCAGTCACACTGTAACATCCGGGACACGATGGAGGAGTCAGTCACACTGTAACACCCGGGACACAATGGGGGAGTCAGTCACACTGTAACATCCGGGACACGATGGAGGAGTCAGTCACACTGTAACATCCGGGACACGATGGAGGAGTCAGTCACACTGTAACACCCGGGACACAATGGAGGTGTCGGTCACACTGTAACATCCGGGACACAATGGAGGAGTCTGTCACACTGTAACATCCAGGACACAATGGAGGAGTCATTCACACTGTAACATCCGGGACACAATGGAGGGGTCGGTCCTATAGTAACATCCGGGACACAATGGAGGAGTCAGTCACACTGTCCCATCCGGGACACAATGGAGGAGTCAGTCACACTGTAACATCCGGGACACAATGGAAGAGTCAGTCACACTGTAACACCCGGGACACGATGGAGGAGTCAGTCATACTGTACCATCCGGGACACAATGGAGGAGTCAGTCACACTGTAACATCCGGGACACAATGGAAGAGTCAGTCACACTGTAACACCCGGGACACGATGGAGGAGTCAGTCATACTGTAACATCCGGGATACAATAAAGGAGTCAGTCACACTGTAACATCCGGGACACAATGGAGGAGTCATTCACACTGTACCATTCGGGACACGATGGAGGAGTCAATCACAATGTAACATCCGGGACATGATGGAGTAGTCAATCACACTGTAACATCCGGGACACGATGGAGGAGTCAGTCACACTGTACCATCCTGGACACAATGGAGAAGTCAGTCACACTGTAACATCCGGGACACGATGGAGGAGTCAGTCACACTGTAACATCCGGGACACGATGGAGGAGTCATTCACACTGTACCATTCGGGACACGATGGAGGAGTCAATCACACTGTAACATCCGGGACACAATGGAGGAGTCATTCACACTGTACCATTCAGGACACGATGGAGGAGTCAATCATACTGTAACATCCGGGACATGATGGAGGAGTCAATCACACTGTAACATCCGGGACACGATGGAGGAGTCAGTCACACTGTACCATCCGGGACACAATGGAGAAGTCAGTCACACTGTAACATCCGGGACACGATGGAGGAGTCAGTCACACTGTAACATCCGGGACACGATGGAGGAGTCATTCACACTATACCATTCGGGACACGATGGAGGAGTCAATCACACTGTAACATCCGGGACACGATGGAGGAGTCAGTCACACTGTAACATCCGGGACACAATGGAGGAGTCAGTCACACTGTACCATACGGGACACAATGGAGGAGTCAGTCACACTGTAACATCCGGGACACAATGGAGGGTTCGGTCATATAGTAACATCCGGGACACAATGGAGGAGTCAGTCACACTGTAACACCCGGGACACGATGGAGGAGTCAGTCACACTGTAACATCCGGGACACAATGGAGGAGTCAGTCACACTGTACCATACGGGACACAATGGAGGAGTCAGTCACACTGTACCATACGGGACACAATGGAGGAGTCAGTCACACTGTAACATCCGGGACACAATGGAGGGGTCGGTCATATAGTAACATCCGGGACACAATGGAGGAGTCAGTCACACTGTAACATCCGGGACACGATGGAGGAGTCAGTCACACTGTACCAGCCGGGACACGATGGAGGAGTCAGTCACACTGTACCATCCGGGACACAATGGAGAAGTCAGTCACACTGTAACATCCGGGACACGATGGAGGAGTCAGTCACACTGTAACATCCGGGACACGATGGAGGAGTCATTCACACTGTACCATTCGGGACACGATGGAGAAGTCAGTCACACTGTACCATCCGCGACACAATGGAGGAGTCAGTCACACTGTACCATCCGGGACACAATGGAGGAGTCAGTCACACTGTAACACCCGGGACACAATGGAGGAGTCAGTCACACTGTAACATCCGGGACACAATGGAGGAGTCAGTCACACTGTAACATCCGGGATACAATAAAGGAGTCAGTCACACTGTAACATCCGGGACACGATGGAGGAGTCAGTCACACTGTAACATCTGGGACACAACGGATGAGTCAGTCACACTGTACCATCCGGGACACAATGGAGGAGTCAGTCACACTGTACCATTCAGGACACAATGGAGGAGTCAGTCACACTGTAACATCCGGGACACGATGGAGGAGTCAGTCACACTGTAACACCCGGGACACGATGGAGGAGTCAGTCACACTGTACCATTCAGGACACAATGGAGTAGTCAGTCACACTGTAACATCCGGGACACGATGGAGGAGTCAGTCACACTGTAACACCCGGGACACGATGGAGGAGTCAGTCACACTGTACCATCCGGGACACAATGGAGGAGTCAGTCACACTGTACCATCCGGGACACAATGGAGGAGTCAGTCACACTGAACCATTCAGGACACAATGGAGGAGTCAGTCACACTGTAACATCCGGGACACGATGGAGGAGTCAGTCACACTGTAACACCCGGGACACGATGGAGGAGTCAGTCACACTGTACCATCCGGGACTCAATGGAGGAGTCAGTCACACTGTACCATACGGGACACAATGGAGGAGTCAGTCACACTGTAACATCCGGGACACAATGGAGGGTTCGGTCATATAGTAACATCCGGGAAACAATGGAGGAGTCAGTCACACTGTAACATCCGGGACACAATGGAAGAGTCAGTCACACTGTAACACCCGGGACACAATGGAGGAGTCAGTCACACTGTAACATCCGGGACACGATGGAGGAGTCAGTCACACTGTAACATCCGGGACACGATGGAGGAGTCAGTCACACTGTAACATCCGGGACACAACGGAGGAGTCATTCACACTGTACCATCCGGGACACGATGGAGGAGTCAGTCACACTGTAACATCCGGGACACAACGGAGGAGTCATTCATACTGTACCATCCGGGACACAACGGAGGAGTCAGTCACACTGTAACATCCGGGACACGATGGAGGAGTCAGTCACACTGTACCATTCGGGACACGATGGAGAAGTCAGTCACACTGTACCATCCGCGACACAATGGAGGAGTCAGTCACACTGTACCATCCGGGACACAATGGAGGAGTCGGTCACACTGTAACATCCAGGATAAAATAAAGGAGTCAGTCACATTGTACCATCCGGGACAAAATGGAAGAGTCAGTCACACTGTAACACCCAGGACACGATGGAGGAGTCAGTCACACTGTAACATCCGGGATACAATAAAGGAGTCAGTCACACTGTACCATCCAGGACACAATGGAGGAGTCAGTCACACTGTAACATCCGGGGCACAATGGAGGAGTCGGTCACACTGTAACTTCCGGGGCACAATGGAGGATTCGGTCAACTGTAACACCCGGGACACAATGGAAGAGTCGGTCACACTGTAACACCCGGGACACAATGGAGGTGTCGGTCACACTGTAACATCCGGGACACAATGGAGGTGTCGGTCACACTGTAACATCCGGGACACAATGGAGGAGTCTGTCACACTGTAACATCCAGGACACAATGGAGGAGTCATTCACACTGTAACATCCGGGACACAATGGAGGGGTCGGTCCTATAGTAACATCCGGGACACAATGGAGGAGTCAGTCACACTGTCCCATCCGGGACACAATGGAGGAGTCAGTCACACTGTAACATCCGGGACACAATGGAAGAGTCAGTCACACTGTAACACCCGGGACACGATGGAGGAGTCAGTCATACTGTACCATCCGGGACACAATGGAGGAGTCAGTCACACTGTAACATCCGGGACACAATGGAAGAGTCAGTCACACTGTAACACCCGGGACACGATGGAGGAGTCAGTCATACTGTAACATCCGGGATACAATAAAGGAGTCAGTCACACTGTAACATCCGGGACACAATGGAGGAGTCATTCACACTGTACCATTCGGGACACGATGGAGGAGTCAGTCACACTGTACCATCCGGGACACAATGGAGAAGTCAGTCACACTGTAACATCCGGGACACGATGGAGGAGTCAGTCACACTGTAACATCCGGGACACGATGGAGGAGTCATTCACACTGTACCATTCGGGACACGATGGAGGAGTCAATCACACTGTAACATCCGGGACACGATGGAGGAGTCAGTCACACTGTAACATCCGGGACACAATGGAGGAGTCAGTCACACTGTACCATCCGGGACACAATGGAGGAGTCAGTCACACTGTAACATCCAGGATACAATAAAGGAGTCAGTTACACTGTAAAATCCGGGACACAATGGAAGAGTCAGTCACACTGTAACATCCAGGACACAATGGAGGAGTCAGTCACACTGTAACATCCGGGACACAAAGGAGGAGTCAGTCACACTGTAACATCCAGGACACGATGGAGGAGTCAGTCACACTGTAACATCCGGGACACAACGGAGGAGTCAGTCACACTGTACCATCCGGGACACAATGGAGGAGTCAGTCACACTGTACCATCCGGGACACAATGGAGCAGTCAGTCACACTGTAACATCCGGGACACGATGGAGGAGTCAGTCACACTGTAACACCCGGGACACGATGGAGGAGTCAGTCACACTGTAACACCCGGGACACGATGGAGGAGTCAGTCACACTGTAACATCCGGGACACAATGGAGGAGTCAGTCACACTGTACCATACGGGACACAATGGAGGAGTCAGTCACACTGTAACATCCGGGACACAATGGAGGGTTCGGTCATATAGTAACATCCCGGAAACAATGGAGGAGTCAGTCACACTGTAACATCCGGGACACAATGGAAGAGTCAGTCACACTGTAACACCCGGGACACAATGGAGGAGTCAGTCACACTGTAACATCCGGGACACGATGGAGGAGTCAGTCACACTGTAACATCCGGGACACGATGAAGGAGTCAGTCACACTGTAACATCCGGGACACAACGGAGGAGTCATTCACACTGTACCATCCGGGACACGATGGAGGAGTCAGTCACACTGTAACATCCGGGACACGATGGAGGAGTCAGTCACACTGTAACATCCGGGACACGATGGAGGAGTCAGTCACACTGTAACATCCGGGACACGATGGAGGAGTCAGTCACACTGTAACACCCGGGACACGATGGAGGAGTCTGTCACACTGTAATATCCGGGACACGATGGAGGAGTCAGTCACACTGTAACATCTGGGACACGATGGAGGAGTCAGTCAAACTGTAACATCCGGGACACGATGGAGGAGTCAGTCACACTGTAACACCCGGGACACATTGGAGGAGTCAGTCACACTGTACCATCCGGGACACGATGGAGGAGTCAGTCACACTGTAACATCCGGGACACGATGGAGGAGTCAGTCACACTGTACCAGCCGGGACACGATGGAGGAGTCAGTCACACTGTACCATCCGGGACACAATGGAGAAGTCAGTCACACTGTAACATCCGGGACACGATGGAGGAGTCAGTCACACTGTAACATCCGGGACACGGTGGAGGAGTCATTCACACTGTACCATTCGGGACACGATGGAGAAGTCAGTCACACTGTACCATCCGCGACACAATGGAGGAGTCAGTCACACTGTACCATCCGGGACACAATGGAGGAGTCAGTCACACTGTAACATTCAGGATAAAATAAAGGAGTCAGTCACACTGTACCATCCGGGACAAAATGGAAGAGTCAGTCACACTGTAACACCCAGGACACGATGGAGGAGTCAGTCACACTGTAACATCCGGGATACAATAAAGGAGTCAGTCACACTGTACCATCCAGGACACAATGGAGGAGTCAGTCACACTGTAACATCCGGGGCACAATGGAGGAGTCGGTCACACTGTAACATCCGGGGCACAATGGAGGAGTCGGTCACACTGTAACTTCCGGGGCACAATGGAGGAGTCGGTCAACTGTAACACCCGGGACACAATGGAAGAGTCGGTCACACTGTAACACCTGGGACACAATGGAGGTGTCGGTCACACTGTAACATCCGGGACACAATGGAGGAGTCTGTCACACTGTAACATCCAGGACACAATGGAGGAGTCATTCACACTGTAACATCCGGGACACAATGGAGGGGTCGGTCCTATAGTAACATCCGGGACACAATGGAGGAGTCAGTCACACTGTCCCATCCGGGACACAATGGAGGAGTCAGTCACACTGTAACATCCGGGACACAATGGAAGAGTTAGTCACACTGTAACACCCGGGACACGATGGAGGAGTCAGTCATACTGTACCATCCGGGACACAATGGAGGAGTCAGTCACACTGTAACATCCGGGACACAATGGAAGAGTCAGTCACACTGTAACACCCGGGACACGATGGAGGAGTCAGTCATACTGTAACATCCGGGATACAATAAAGGAGTCGGTCACACTGTAACATCCGGGACACAATGGAGGAGTCATTCACACTGTACCATTCGGGACACGATGGAGGAGTCAGTCACACTGTAACATCTGGGACACAATGGAGGAGTCAGTCACACTGTACCATCCGGGACACAATGGAGGAGTCAGTCACACTATAATATCCAGGATACAATAAAGGAGTCAGTCACACTGTAATATCCGGGACACAATGGAAGAGTCAGTCACACTGTAACACCCGGGACACGATGGAGGAGTCAGTCACACTGTAACATCCGGGATACAATAAAGGAGTCAGTCACACTGTACCATCCAGGACACAATGGAGGAGTCAGTCACACTGTAACATCCGGGGCACAATGGAGGAGTCGGTCACACTGTAACATTCGGGGCACAATGGAGGGGTCGGTCACACTGTAACACCCGGGACACAATGGAAGAGTCAGTCACACTGTAACATCCAGGACACAATGGAGGAGTCAGTCACACTGTAACATCCGGGACACAATGGAGGAGTCAGTCACACTGTAACATCCAGGACACGATGGAGGAGTCAGTCACACTGTAACATCCGGGACACAATGGAGGTGTCAGTCACACTGTAACATCCAGGACACAATGGAGGAGTCAGTCACACTGTAACATCCGGGACACAATGGAGGAGTCAGTCACACTGTAACACCCGGGACACAATGGAGGAGTCTGTCACACTGTAACACCCGGGACACAATGGAGGAGTCTGTCACACTGTTCCATCCGGGACACTATGGAGGAGTCAGTCACACTGTAACATCCAGGCACAATGGAGGAGTCAGTCACCCTGCTGAAAGGAATATACATAGGGCTAGTCTGGGGGAAAAGGAATGTAAGATCCATCTTGTACGAGAATGCCTCAATAGACATAAAGTGATTTACGCCATCAGAGGAACCATTATGGCCAAGTTTAGTACATACTGTAGATGTCAGACTGTATTCCCCAATAATTATAATAGTGACTGCAATCTTCCGCACTAATTAGCCATCATTTTCTTAATAAATATGCCCCTAACTTACCTGTGCATAATGAAAGAATGACCTGTTGGTGGTACTTTAGGACTAGGGGTAAAAGTAATAGCCTACGTCTTGCAGTCATTGGCAGTTCCCGGCGAGTGTGCACAATATTTTATAGACAAAACCAGGTTTGTTTTGCCGTTTAAATAATTGCCCTGGGGCAGACTCACTGGGAACCCTCCGATGGCTGTACGTCACAGGCTGGTACACTTACTCTACACCCCTAGAGCTGAGGACCCCCACGTTGGAGGATTCTGCCCAGCTAGTATCCTCATGTGCCAGACACTGTGTAACATTAAGGATCTTTTACACAATAATTACAAGTCCTTCAGCTGAAATGAGAGGTTTATTCAGCCACCCAAACAGCTGGTCACTTCCTCTCCTATGTTCCTCAGCCAACGGCCACGTCTGCATGAGGAGATCATATCTTAACCCTGCACAATTCTGTCCGCAACTCTCAAGTCCAGACCCAGAGACCAGACCTAGACCGGGTTTACAGATAACCTCATCCGTGACAGGGGTAGATTTACTAAACACCAGTTTTGGGGCTTTCGGTGGATTCCTGACTGGTTTGTAATCTGCTGATTACTAAAGCCAAATCTGATGGGAATCCACTGAAAACACAGATTTTAGAATACTGGCTCAGTGTTGATGTTTTTTAGTAAGAGGAAAAGAAACCGGGTTTCCAACCAGCTACAGAGTGGACAGCAAACCCATCCAGATAATAGACCGCTGCTCCGGTGAGTTGGATGGAACACTGGTGGTCATTCCGAGTTGTTCACTAGCTGCTTTCGTTCGCAGCGCAGCGATCAAGCAAAAAAATTTAAATTCTGTGCATGCGTATGCGACGCAATGCGCACGCGTGTCGCACTCTTACAATGAACGATGTAGTTTCACACAAGGTCTAGCGAAACTTTTCAGTCGCACTGCTGACCGCAGAGTGATTGACAGGAAGTGGGCGTTTCTGGGTGTCAACTGACTGTTATCAGGGAGTGAGTGAAAAAACGCAGGCGTGGCTGGAGAAATGTAGGCGTGGCTGACCGAACGCAGGGCGTGTTTGTGACATCAAAACAGGAACTGAATAGTCTGAAGTGATCGCAAGCGCTGAGTAGGTATGGAGCTACTCTGAAGCTGCACAAAATTATTTTGTTGCCGCGCTGCAATCCTTTCGTTCGCACTTCTGCTAAGCTAAGATACACTCCCAGAGGGCGACGGCATAGCATTTGCATGGCTGCTAAAAGCAGCTAGCGAGCGAACAACTCGGCATGAGGGCCATTGCACACTATGATATGTGATCTGTGTGATCACATTTTCCGATAAGCAGCACTAAGCTGCACCAGCCGGGGGAGCTGATACTATAGCAAGGGGATTTTATGGGGGGTTTCTGTATATGTATAGACACTGATGATGTGGAGGCGTTTCTGACCATGTGTGGCGGCCGAGCAGGAGAATTGGCCTGAAGGACACTGGCCAGCCGGCATCCGTGAATTATAGATTCTTTGGATTATGAAAAACGAAAAGCAGAAATTGTGACTCACCTGGGAGTTACCCTGTCTGTCCTGGTGCAACGTGTGCACCGCTGGGTGTACCACATGGACAAACCTCCCTGCTCACACATGCACAACCTCCTCCACCTGACCAAATAATGGTGACAATGACTGGACCCCAGATGGTGGAAAGAGTTGTTATGTACCAGTATTTGAGGTCCCTGCCCGTGTCTCTGCGCAAGTGGGTGAGCCATGGGGATCATTCCACCATCTTCAAATCTCATCCCAAAATTTGCAGATTATTTAGCAGCAGGGGTGCAGCACCTGTGACCGCATTGCTTAAATAATATACACCAAGAACCCAGCACTCACCATGGTACGCTCACTCACCTTAATACATCAATACAGAAATGAATTATGGGGTTTTAGCTCATTTACTTTATACCTGTGTCAGCTGCTTCCTTGGTGGTGACTCAGGAGCTGTGTTGGTGACTGTCTCATCTGTAAAAGCCATTAGGTAGTAGGCAGGTGAGCGTTACACCTGGAAGCGTACTTTCAATGTGACTCTGGTGTGACAGCAGTGGCTGGTTTTCAGTAATCTGGGTGACAGGTAGGACTTGCAGTGAGATGGGGTCTCTAGATGTCGGGCTGGGTGATAGGGTAGGACTTGCAGTGAGATGGGGTCTCTAGATGTCCGGCTGGGTGATAGAGTAGGACTTGCAGTGAGATGGGGTTCTCTAGATGTCGGGCTGGGTGATAGGGTAGGACTTGCAGTGAGATGGGGTCTCTAGATGTCCGGCTGGGTGATAGAGTAGGACTTGCAGTGAGATGGGGTTCTCTAGATGTCGGGCTGGGTGATAGGGTAGGACTTGCAGTGAGATGGGGTCTCTAGATGTCGGGCTGGGTAATAGGGTTGGACTTGCAGTGAGATGGGGTCTCTAGATGTCGGGCTGGGTGATAGGGTAGGACTTGCAGTGAGATGGGGTCTCTAGATGTCGGGCTGGGTGATAGGGTAGGACTTGCAGTGAGATGGGGTCTCTATATGTCGGGCTGCGTGATAGAGTAGAACTTGCAGTGAGATGGGGTCTCTAGATGTCGGGCTGGGTGATAGGGTAGGACTTGCAGTGAGATGGGGTCTCTAGATGTCGGGCTGGGTGATAGGGTAGGACTTGCAGTGAGATGGGGTCTCTAGATGTCGGGCTGGGTGATAGGGTAGGACTTGCAGTGAGATGGGTTCTCTAGATGTCGGGCTGGGTGATAGGGTAGGACTTGCAGTGAGATGGGGTCTCTAGATGTCGGGCTGGGTGATAGGGTAGGACTTGCAGTGAGATGGGGTCTCTAGATGTCGGGCTGGGTGATAGGGTAGGACTTGCAGTGAGATGGGTTCTCTAGATGTCGGGCTGGGTGACAGAGTAGAACTTGCAGTGAGATGGGGTCTTTAGATGTCGGGCTGGGTGATAGGGTAGGACTTGCAGTGAGATGGGGTCTCTAGATGTCAGGCTGCGTGATAGTGTAGAACTTGCAGTCAGATGGGGTCTCTAGATGTCGGGCTGGGTGATAGGGTAGGACTTGCAGTGAGATGGGGTCTCTAGATGTCGAGCTGGGTGATAGGATAGGACTTGCAGTGAGATGGGGTCTCTAGATGTCGGGCTGGGTAATAGGGTTGGACTTGCAGTGAGATGGGGTCTCTAGATGTCGGGCTGGGTGATAGGGTAGAACTTGCAGTGAGATGGGGTCTCTAGATGTCGGGCTGGGTGATAGGGTAGGACTTGCAGTGAGATGGGTTCTCTAGATGTCGGGCTGGGTGACAGAGTAGAACTTGCAGTGAGATGGGGTCTCTAGATGTCGGGCTGGGTGATAGGGTAGGACTTGCAGTGAGATGGGGTCTCTAGATGTCGGGCTGCGTGATAGTGTAGAACTTGCAGTGAGATGGGGTCTCTAGATGTCGGGCTGCGTGATAGTGTAGAACTTGCAGTGAGATGGGGTCTCTAGATGTCGGGCTGGGTGATAGGGTAGGACTTGCAGTGAGATGGGGTCTCTAGATGTCGGGCTGGGTGATAGGGTAGGACTTGCAGTGAGATGGGGTCTCTAGATGTCGGGCTGGGTGATAGGGTAGGACTTGCAGTGAGATGGCGTCTCTAGATGTCGGGCTGGGTGATAGGGTAGGACTTGCAGTGAGATGGCGTCTCTAGATGTCGGGCTGGGTGATAGGGTAGGACTTGCAGTGAGATGGGGTCTCTAGATGTCGAGCTGGGTGATAGGGTAGGACTTGCAGTGACATGGGGTCTCTAGATGTCGGGCTGGGTGATAGGGTAGGACTTGCAGTGAGATGGGGTCTCTAGATGTCGGGCTGGGTGATAGGGTAGGACTTGAAGTGAGATGGCGTCTCTAGATGTCGGGCTGGGTGATAGGGTAGGACTTGCAGTGAGATGGGGTCTCTAGATGTCGGGCTGCGTGATAGAGTAGAACTTGCAGTGAGATGGCGTCTCTAGATGTCGGGCTGGGTGATAGGGTAGGACTTGCAGTGAGATGGGGTCTCTAGATGTCGGGCTGGGTGATAGGGTAGGACTTGCAGTGAGATGGGGTCTCTAGATGTCTGGCTGCGTGATAGTGTAGAACTTGCAGTGAGATGGGGTCTCTAGATGTCGGGCTGGGTGATAGGGTAGGACTTGCAGTGAGATGGCGTCTCTAGATGTCGGGCTGGGTGATAGAGTAGGACTTGCAGTGAGATGGGGTTCTCTAGATGTCGGGCTGGGTGATAGGGTAGGACTTGCATTGAGATGGGGTCTCTAGATGTCGGGCTGGGTGATAGGGTAGGACTTGCAGTGCGATGGGGTCTCTAGATGTCGGGCTGGGTGATAGGGTAGAACTTGCAGTGACATGGGGTCTCTAGATGTCGGGCTGGGTGATAGGGTAGGACTTGCAGTGAGATGGGGTCTCTAGATGTCGGGCTGGGTGATAGGGTAGGACTTGAAGTGAGATGGCGTCTCTAGATGTCGGGCTGGGTGATAGGGTAGGACTTGCAGTGAGATGGGGTCTCTAGATGTCGGGCTGCGTGATAGAGTAGAACTTGCAGTGAGATGGCGTCTCTAGATGTCGGGCTGGGTGATAGGGTAGGACTTGCAGTGAGATGAGGTCTCTAGATGTCGGGCTGGGTGATAGGGTAGGAATTGCAGTGAGATGGGGTCTCTAGATGTCGGGCTGGGTGATAGGGTAGGACTTGCAGTGAGATGGGGTCTCTAGATGTCAGTCTGCAAGCTTAAATACATTGTACAATCCATGAACTCATTTTGCGCAATAGTTGTCCCTTTGCACATTTCTCACCAATAACATCATACTCATAACTGATGACAGCAATAAGACCCGTAATGTGGTTACAATGAGGGATTTACAGACTGAAGGAATTGGTAACAATAAGACAATAAAAATTACCTTTTTTTTTTACTACAGAAGATATTAAAACAGATGAGTGAACTAAAAACAATGGGCAAGAAAAATATGTATAATTCAATAAACTCACTCAGCAACCATGGTGAGGCACTGCTAGTGAGTGTGTGTGTGTGTGTGTGTGTGTGTGTGTGTGTGTGTGTGTGTGTGTGTGTGTGTGTGTAATATATTATATATATATATATATATATATAGCCAAATCACAGAACAAAGTCCCGGGAAGCCGCACTGACACTCTCCATTAGAAAAAGAGCAGGTGTCCGGTTAAATAGAAGATAATATAGTCACATGCCGATCCCTCGGAATGAGGTGTAAGACAGAACCAGCACTCTGCGTAATATATATATATATAGTCACATGCCAATCCCTCGGAATGAGGTTTAAGACAGAACCAGCATTCTGCGTAATATTCAAAACAAATCTTTACTCCACGTTGAACTTCATTCTTAGAACAGTTACATCGACATCAGCATGTATCGACAACAGCATATACTCATCGCATTGTAGTAATATTTCATCGCTGGCAAACTCCCAAACAGCCGTTTTCGGTAAGTAACCTTCCTCAGGGGAATAACCCGGCAAAATGTGAAACTGCCATGTCAGAAAGTGCTTGTGTGCCGTGCAACCCTTGCATCACCTGTGAGCGCATTATATGTGCTCACCGTGACCTACTCACCACCAGCACCTGGAGTCCATCACCGCCCACAGAGACCAGTCCCGCCGCTGCACATACATCAGAAAGCGTGCGCCGTGGAACGCACGCCGCTCCCCATGAGTCCGGAAGTTCCGGTACGTGGAACGCAAGCTGCGTGTCACTCGGCGGAAGTCCTCCCGTCAGTGCTGCGCTAGCGGGCACAGCGTCTCGGGGCAACAAGTGTATGTGTCCCATTGTGCTGATAGTAGTATTGGCAACAATACCGTAACAAACATAACTGTCAAATAACCATACAAAAGTAATAATAAAGTGATTCTAGCAGGACTGACAAAGATCAGTAAGGATCGAAAATGAGACCAAGGTTACAATAGTGGGGCACCTGAATACCATCAAAAATAGATTAACCCTAAATAACTAATAGTATTCTCATATGATCCAAACGTTAGAGAAGTCCTGTACATGAATGTGGATAAAAACCATCTAACTAACACACAACAAAAATCAGAAATCATGAAGAAAGACAAAAAGGACTTACAGACGTGTGAACACAGGGTCAATGTGTACAGAAAAGTATATTGTATTATTATTAGAAAGGCACCATTACTCATAGTGCCCACAAACAATGCCCGTGATCCATCAGATCACAGCACCTTAAAGAAAAGGAACTAAAGAAAATTCTTCATTGAGACCATGGGGGGCCATAGACTCCATCTGGTATATCCATCGACACTCTTGCTGGAGTAGGAGTCTGTGTCTGTCCCCTCCCCTCCTCAAGGGTGGTACGTGATCAATTGGCATGTAAGTAAACTCACTCAATTTGTGTCCAACAGAGACAAAATGCCTGGCAACAGGGGGAGTACTGCCATTAATTTTCTGGTATGCCTTTTTTATCGAGGACCCATGCATGGCAATCCTCTCCTTCAGCATTCGTATCGTTTTTCCTATGTGGATTTTCTTACACGGGCAGACAATCATGTAAGTCACAAATTTAGTTTCACAGGTCATCCTATGTCTTAAGGTGTATTTTGTGCCTTTAGACGGATGACAACAGATCTTGCCTGTCAACATGAAGCTGCAGTTAACACATCCATGGCACCTGAAAGCACCAGTTTGAAGTTGCAGCCACTGAGTTCCCCTGCCCACACGTGGCCTAATGTCGGAGAAGGTTACTTTTTCTTTCATGTTACGGCTGCATCGGTAACAAAACAGTGGCAACTGTTCACAGCATCGTCTCATCACAGGGTCCGTTTGCAGAATATGCCAATGTCTGCGGATGGATTGTCGGGCATTACTTGAGGAGATCGAATACGTACTGGCAAAAACCAGTCGATCAGACTCCAATTTGGCCCGAGGTTTCAAGAATTCATCTCGTGAGAGCAACATGCATTTATCAATAGCTTGTTGTACTTCAGTGCTGTGATAACCCCTGTTGATAAAGTTATCCCCCATCTTCGTAAGTGCCTCATGTAATGTCTCACGATTAGAGGTAATTCTTGCCACGCGGACCAACTGGGAGTAGGGTAAACCCTTTTTCAGTGCTACGGGGTGAAAGCTTGATGCAAGAAGGAGAGAATTTTTGTCAGTGGGCTTCCTATAAATCCCTGTTGTTAACATCCCGTCCTGTACACGTACGGACACATCGAGAAAGTTGATCACGGAAGCATTATGGGTACTTGTGAATCTGATGGACCCCGGAATACTATTGAGCTTAGCAACAAAATCAGACAAGAGCCGGTCACCCCCAGTGCACAGCATAAACAGGTCATCTATATAGCGCACATAGAATTTGATATATTTTGAAAAAGTTAAATCACCCATAATATGTCTCTGTTCATATTGATGCATGAACAGATTGGCATACGATGGCGCCATATTGGACCCCATCGCGGTGCTTTTAAGTTGTACATAAAATGAGTTATTAAACAGGAAGTAGTTTTTGTGGAGCACCACTTCCATCAATAAAAGAAAAAATTCTAACGGAGGACCCTTATACTGTGGACTAAGGGCAACGGACTCTTTTACAGCAGACAATCCCTCAGCATGCCCAATATTAGTGTACAGACTGGTGACGTCCATGGTCACCAGTGTACAGTCCGCTGAAAGCGGACCAATTGCTTTGAGTTTGCAAAGAAAATCGGTAGTATCCTTAATGTAATGAGGGGTAGCCTGAATCACCGGTTGATGGTGGAAATCGATAAATTGAGAGATTGGTTGACCTAAAGACCCACGAGAAGAAATAATGGGCCTACCAGGTGGTTTAATGTGCGACTTATGCACTTTAGGCAAAATATATATTAGGGAGATCTTCGGAAAGTCCTGTCCTAGAAAGTCAAAGGTGGATTCATCAATCCAACCATTAGAGAGTCCTAAGGAGATGATCGAGTCGATTTCCTTCTTGAACCGTTCAGTAGGGTCAAGGTGGAGAAATTTGTAACATTCCGTATCAGACAACTGACGCAGAATCTCATCGATGTAATCCTGACGATTCATTATAATAATCGCCCCGCCCTTATCTGCGGGACGTATAATGATGTCAGGATTATCTCGTAAACATTTAATGGCCTCAGACTCCTGTTTGGACAAATTGGAAAAATGCATTCGACCTTTCTGTATTGAGGCCAAAGTTTCGTTACGAACTAACCTCATAAATGTCTCTATCGACGCATTACTAGGTGGTGGATCAAACGTACTCCTGCCCCTGAAGGTCGGCTGTTGTCCAGTTAATTCTCCCTTTCGTAGAAAGAAGTCCTTTAAACGCAATTGTCGTTGAAATTTATATAGCTCTACTTCGCAGTCAAACTTATTTTGGCGGTGCGTCTGTACATAAGAAAGACCCTTAGATAGAGCCGCCATTTCTAACTCAGATGGTGAATAAGAGGACAAATTTACTACTGTTACTTCCTGCCTCCCTTCAAGTTTCTGCTGAATGCTGAAGGAGAGGATTGCCATGCATAGGTCCTCGATAAAAAAGGCATACCAGAAAATTGATGGCAGTACTCCCCCTGTTGCCAGGCATTTTGTCTCTGTTGGACACAAATTGCTTGCGTTCCACGTACCGGAACTTCCGGACTTGTGGGGAGCGGCATGCGTTCCACGGCGCACGCTTTCTGATGTATGTGCAGCGGCGGGACTGGTCTCTGTGGGCGGTGATGGACTCCAGGTGCTGGTGGTGAGTAGGGCACGGTGAGCACATATAATGCGCTCACAGGTGATGTAAGGTTGCACGGCACACAAGCACTTTCTGACATGGCAGTTTCACATTTTGCCTGGTTATTCCCCTGAGGAAGGTTACTTACCGAAAACGGCTGTTTGGGAGTTTGCCAGTGATGAAATATTACTACAATACGATGAGTATATGCTGTTGTCGATACATGCTGATGTCGATGTAACTGTTCTAAGAATGAAGTTCAACGTGGAGTAAAGATTTGTTTTGAATATTACGCAGAGTGCTGGTTCTGTCTTAAACCTCATTCCGAGGGATTGGCATGTGACTATATATATATATATATATATATATATATATATATATATGCTCAAAAAAATAAAGGGAACACTAAAATAACACATCCTAGATCTGAATGAATGAAATATTCTTATTAAATACTTTGTTCTTTACATAGTTGAATGTGCTGACAACAAAATCACACAAAAATTATCAATGGAAATCACATTTATTAACCCATGGAGGTCTGGATTTGGAGTCACACTCAAAATTAAAGTGGAAAAACACACTACAGGCTGATCCAACTTTGATGTAATGTCCGTAAAACAAGTCAAAATGAGGCTCAGTAGTGTGTGTGGCCTCCACGTGCCTGTATGACCTCCCTACAACGCCTGGGCATGCTCCTGATGAGGTGGCGGATGGTCTCCTGAGGGATCTCCTCCCAGACCTGGACTAAAGCATCCGCCAACTCCTGGACAGTCTGTGGTGCAACATGGCGTTGGTGGATGGAGTGAGACATGATGTCCCAGATGTGCTCAATTGGATTCAGGTCTGGGGAATGGGCGGGCTAGTCCATAGCATCAATGCCTTCGTCTTGCAGGAACTACTGACACACTCCAGTCACATGAGGTCTAGCATTGTCTTGCATTAGGAGGAACCCAGGGCCAACCGCACCAGCATATGGTCTCACAAGGGGTCTGAGGATCTCATCTCGGTACCTAATGGCAGTCAGGCTACCTCTGGCGAGCACACGGAGGGCTGTGCGGCCCCCCAAAGAAATGCCACCCCACACCATTACTGACCCACTGCCAAACCGGTCATGCTGGAGGATGGTGCAGACAGCAGAACGTTCTCCTTGGTGTCTCCAGACTCTGTCACGTCTGTCACATGTGCTCAGTGAGAACCTGCTTTCATCTGTGAAGAGCACAGGGCGCCAGTGGCGAATTTGCCAATCTTGGTGTTCTCTGGCAAAAGGGGGGTAAGACATAGGTATGAGCACTGGGTCAGTATTAGGGTACAGCACAGGTGATGGTAATCATACAGTAAGAGGGAAGTGCAGGAGCAGAGCATTGTGTCCTCCTGGAGAGGGTCATGTTGGGAGGTAAGACATAGGTATGAGCACTGGGTCAGTATTAGGGTACAGCACAGGTGATGGTAATCATACAGTAAGAGGGTAGAGCAGGAGCAGAGCATTGTGTCCTCCTGGAGAGGACATGTTGGGAGGTATGACATAGGTATGAGCACTGGGTCAGTATTGGGGTACAGCACAGGTGATGGTAATCATACAGTAAGAGGGAAGAACAGGAGCAGAGCATTGTGTCCTCCTGGAGAGGTCATGTTGGGAGGTATGACATGGGTATGAGCACTAGGTCAGTATTAGGGTACAGCACAGCTGATGGTAATCATACAGTAAGAGGGTAGTGCAGGAGCAGAGCATTGTGTCCTCCTGGAGAGGTCATGTTGGGAGGTATGACATAGGTATGAGCACTGGGTCAGTATTAGGGTACAGCACAGGTGATGGTAATCATACAGTAAGAGGAAAGAGCAGGAACAGATCATTGTGTCCTCCTGGAGAGGGTCATGTTGGGAGGTATGACATAGGTATGAGCACTGGGTCAGTATTAGGGTACAGCACAGGTGATGGTAATCATACAGTAAGAGGGTAGAGCAGGAGCAGAGCATTGTGTCCTCCTGGAGAGGACATGTTGGGAGGTATGACATAGGTATGAGCACTGGGTCAGTATTGGGGTACAGCACAGGTGATGGTAATCATACAGTAAGAGGGAAGAACAGGAGCAGAGCATTGTGTCCTCCTGGAGAGGTCATGTTGGGAGGTATGACATAGGTATGAGCACTAGGTCAGTATTAGGGTACAGCACAGCTGATGGTAATCATACAGTAAGAGGGTAGTGCAGGAGCAGAGCATTGTGTCCTCCTGGAGAGGTCATGTTGGGAGGTATGACATAGGTATGAGCACTGGGTCAGTATTAGGGTACAGCACAGGTGATGGTAATCATACAGTAAGAGGAAAGAGCAGGAACAGATCATTGTGTCCTCCTGGAGAGGGTCATGTTGGGAGGTATGACATAGGTATGAGCACTGGGTCAGTATTAGGGTACAGCACAGGTGATGGTAATCATACAGTAAGAGGGTAGTGCAGGAGCAGAGCATTGTGTCCTCCTGGAGAGGTCATGTTGGGAGGTGTGACATAGGTATGAGCACTGGGTCAGTATTAGGGTACAGCACAGGTGATGGTAATCATACAGTAAGAGGGAAGAGCAGGGGGAGAGCATTGTGTCCTCCTGGATAGGATCATGTTGGGAGGTATGACATAGGTATGAGCACTGGGTCAGTATTGGGATACAGCACAGGTGATGGTAATCATACAGTAAGAGGGTAGTGCAGGAGCAGAGCATTGTGTCCTCCTGGAGAGGTCATGTTGGGAGGTATGACATAGGTATGAGCACTGGGTCAGTATTAGGGTACAGCACAGGTGATGGTAATCATACAGTAAGAGGGAAGTCCAGAAGCAGAGCATTGTGTCCTTCCTGGAGAGGGTCACGTTGGGAGATATGGTTTAGGAACAACAGCAACTTGGTCACGAAGTGACAGACCACGTAAAATCACAGAGCAGGGTCAATGAACGCTAAGGCACATGGTACGTAAAAGTTGCCAACGTTCTGCTGATTCCACAGCTGAAGAGTTCCGAACTTCCACTGGCATTAATGTAAGCACAAAAACTGTGCGGCTGGAGCTTAATGGAATGGGTTTCCATGGGCGAACAGCTGCATGCAAGCCTCACATCACCAAATCCAATGCCAAGCGTTGGATGGAGTGGTGTAAAGCACACAGGCACTGGACTGTGGAGCAGTAGAATTGTATTCTTTGGAGTGGTGACTCACGCTTCTCTTTTTGGCAGTCAGAGTCTGGGTTTGGCGGATGCCGGGAGAACGTTACCTGCCTGACTGCATTGTGCCAGCTGTGAAGTTTGGTGGAGGAGGGATAATAGTATGGGGCTGTGAAATGGGGTATGGGTATGGGGCAGGGTGGGGACCAGTCCTACTTTAACAATTGCTGACCCACAACAAGTTTCTATATTCACTTCAGCAGTGACATAATGTTGGGTATCCCCATGTATGCAAGTTACCCCAATAGATATTTGCTGGACCTTTAAGGGGTTCACTAACCCAGCTTTCACGAGGGTAACTAAACTTCCTGAATCTAGCAAGGCCTCTACCCGGTTACCCTCTAAGAACACATTACACATTTGTTTTTCCAGCTCAGGTGAAGGTACCACAGTACAGGCTAACCTAGCAAAGAAAGATATTCTGCGACATTCAAAGGTAGCATCACATTGCATGGGTTCTTGCGTGACTGGGCAATTGGCAATAACATGACTTGGCATACCACACCTAAAACATTTAACCACACGATTATCAACCCGTTTGGGCAGCATAGACCGTTCTAGCCCCATTGGCCTGTCTCCAGGGCCAGTGTTTACAGTCTCTCCAGCCTTGCATTCTCTTAACCGCCCAGCAACATTTTCCCATGGAACAGTCTTACCAGTCTTCACTGAAGGGCGCTGTCGAGGATTTATGGGTTGCTGGGTGGTCATCAGTAGTTCCTCTGCCGCCAAATGCCTCTCTACCATGTCCACTAATTGGCCAGCAGTATCCGGGTTTCCATGGCTCACCCACTTGCGCAGGACCATGGGCAAAGATCTCAAGTAGCGGTCCATGACGACTCTTTCAACCATCTGGGGACCAGTTAAAGTCTCTGGCTTTAACCATTTTTTTGTTATCTGAATAAGGTCGTGCATCTGGGAGCGAGGAGGCTTCTCCATGGCGTACACCCAATGGTGCTCGTACTGACAGCGTGACTCCCAGGAGGGTCAGGATCTCAGTCTTTAGTTTATCATAGTCCCGAGCCTCAGCAGGGCTTAAATCAAAGTACACTTTTTGGGGCTCACCTGACAGAAAAGGCACCAGCAGACTGGCCCACTGTGCTTTCGGCCAGTTCTCACGCTTGGCAGTCCTTTCAAACGTGGTCAGGTAGGCCTCTACATCATCAGCCTCTGTCATTTTCTGCAGGAAGTGACTGGCCCGTATAGAACTAGAGCTGGTCGGAGCACTGATGGCCACATCTCCAATCCGGGCTGCAAGGCTCTGCACCACTTCTGTTAAGGCCTCTCTATCCTGACGCTGTTGCCTGTAAAGTTCGTCAATAGCCACCTGCTGCTGTCTCCTGTTTTCCTCCATTGCCACCTGCTGCTGTCTCCTACTTTCCTCCATTGCCACCTGCTGCTGTCTGTTGGCCTCCTGCTGAGCCGCTGTAGCTTGCAGCAAGGCTTTGAGCAGTTCCTCCATGTCGACAGATTTTTCAGGCGGCTTTGTAGCTGCTTTTACCCAGGACATATATCAAATCCTCAGGGCGAGTCTCAGCAACTCCACACTGGGCTGTATCTGCACAAACCACCGTTTTCCGCAGGCCTCATAAAGCTGCTGCTTTCACTTATGCGCAGAACGGCATGCTCGCATTCTCCACCAAGTTGTAACACTGTAAGGGAACAAGGTGCTGTTTTGTGGGGTAAATGTTAGCAAGCAGCAGCTGAGGAATCACACAAGTCCAGTGTGTGGTGCAACTGGCCACGACCAGTTTTATTAGGCAGAAAACAAAATAAATATCAAAAGAAAATACCTTGCCTGTCCGGCACTAACTAAACACAAGACGTTCCTAACTGTCTTTAAACAAAAAAAAAAACAGAGTTTTCCAGTCAACACTGTTTGGCTCACATGTATAAGGAAGCGTATTTCTCTCACAGAGATCCTGCAGTCTTCTCAGGCAGTCTGCACACACTAATCAGGCTAGCAGCCCTATAACCCACTAACACAGCTGAAACCCTGATTAGCCTTCTGTGAGGTCACGAACTGGGCCCAACGTCTGGAACTTGCCCTATCTTTCTTTCAGGGCCCTTATCCAGTTTTTCCAATAAACTGAAAAGGTTCTGAACTTCTGACAAAACAAAACATTTTCCTAATACAGGTAAATCAAGAACCTGGGACAAACATACCTGCCCTCAAACACTATTCCAGTGTTCTTGTCACTATATATATATATATATATATATATATACATATATATATATAATTTTTGGTGAGAGGGCTGGTGTCTCACCACAATTGCCCACATTTCTGTGGGATCAGCTCCCTTCTAAAGAGAGGAAAACAAGACCTGCACATACTGCATCGGCAGTAGAATTTGGAACTCCGGGCTTTCTGGATTGCACAGCTCAAAATGGAAAAATAGAATTTAATTTTTCCAGCTCACCCAGAGCCAACAGGAAGTCAGAAGCAGGAGAGGGGTTTAAAATCCCCAAACACCCACTGCATGGTGCACTGATGCCTATTAGAGGCCAGCGAGTAGGCTGCAATTTTATAGTGTCAGGAGAGCATGGCGGATGGTGGCTGCATGTCACTGCAGCAAAATGACTGTTGAGCTCGGGGAGTGATAAGACATTTATTTTCTTTTGTTTATTTTAAGTTATGTGTCTGTGTGACCAGGCCCAAGCCTGTGTATGCTGTGCTCAATGGGGGTAATTCCAAGTTGATCGCAGCAGGATATTTTTTAGCAGTTGGACAAAACCATATGCACTGCAGGGGAGGCAGATATAACATTTGTAGAGAGAGTTAGATTTGGGTGGGTTATATTGTTTCTGTGCAGGGTAAATACTGGCTGCTTTATTTTTACACTGCAATTTAGATTGCAGATTGAACTCACCACACCCAAATCTAACTCTCTCTGCACATGTTACATCTGTCCCCCCTGCAGTGCACATGGTTTTGCCCAATTGCTAACTAAAATCCTGCCAGACACTGGGGTAAATTTAATAAGATGGGAGATCTATTTAAGATGGGATGTTGACCACACCAACTAATCAGGTTCCAGGTATCATCTTCTAGAAGGTGCTAGACAAATGAGAAATAAAATCTGATTGGTTGCTACGGGCAACATCCCATCTTAAATAGAACTCCCATCTTAGTAAATTTACCCCACAGTATTTTACCGGAAAACCTGCCTGAGAGTCCTTATTTCAAGTACCCGTTTTAATATACTGTATTATATATGTGTTATTATATATGTATTATATATAGTGATCCCCCTGCAAGTCAAGACTCCTTGGCCAATCTGGCCCCCAGGTAACCCAGCACTCGGCGACCCCTCATGCGGCCTCCGGTGGATGAACTGCAGGCATTATAGTGAGAGCCCTACCCACTGCGCTTCCCCCAGACAACGCGAACAGTATGTATTCCCTGGTGAGTCAAGGCTTTGTACCAGTCCGGCTGCGCCCCCCCAATCTAGCAGCCAAAACAGGCTCCAACCTTCTGCCGACCTGGCCACGCCCCCCTCCTTGTCATGGCGCTTCACCCGGCCAACACAGTCAATGCCCCAGTGAGTCCTGGCCCTATGCCGGCATGACAGCAGCCCCCAGATGCGGCAGCGCCACCCCCTCCGCACCTCCCAGACCAGATGTCACTACTTCCCGCTGTCCATGCAGAAGATCCCACAGAGGTGCACTCCGCGGCTGCGCAGACAGAGGCGACACCCGGGTCAGTAGAGGAGGGCCCAAATGCCACAGCGACTACAGCCCCCAAGTAGACAATCCCTGCATGAACGTCCTGGCGAGTGCCCCTGTGGCATGCGATCCCCGTCACCACCATGGAAGTCCCAACATCGGCCCTCGCAGGAGACCTTGGGTTAGGATGAGAGGCAGTCGCGCGGGCGCACTTGTGAAGTGGCGGCGGAAGGGGCACCGGTCAGCACTCCCTGCGATCCTGCTCTCAAACGTGCGCTCACTAGCGAACAAGCTTGACGAATTGTCCCTCCTCCTGGGCAGTGCGCGATCAGGCATTGCTGGGTCATCGGTCCTTTGCTTCACGGAGACGTGGCTGGATGATCTCATTACCGACCCCCCAGTGTCCCTGCCGGGCTTTGGTCTCTACAGAGCCGACCGCTCCAAGGAACTCTCTGGAAAATCGAAAGGTGGTGGCATTTGTTTCTACATCAACGAAAGGTGGTGCACCAATGTCACGATCCTAGGCAAATCATGCAGCCCGCACCTGGAGATGCTATGTATCAACTGCAACCCCTTCTACTCCCCCTGGGAATTTGCCTCAATAGTCCTCGTGGGAGTGTACACTGCGCTAATGAAGCCCTGCATCACCTGACTGCCTGCATATCGAACATAGAGCAAAAGCACCCGGACTCTTTGCTTCTCATGCTGGGCGACTTCAACAGGACAAACCTAAGTCAGGAACTACCCAAGTTCAAACAACAAGTGACGTGCCCCACCAGGGAAGGGCGCATCCTGGACCACTGCTACACCACCCTCAAGTCTGCCTTCCGGTCAATCCCTCGTGCCGCTCTTGGTCTATCTGACCACTGCCTTGTACACCTTCTCCCCACATATACACAGAAGCTGAAGGCGGCTAAGCCTGTGCTCAGAACGGTCAAGAAATGGACCAATGAGGCTAAGCTGGAGCTCCAGGCCTGCTTCGACTGCACGGACTGGGAGGTCTTCGAAGCTTCAGCAACCGATCTGAATGACCTGACTAATACCATAACATCCTATATCAGATTCTGTGAAGACACGTGTATTCCTACCAAGACCTATCGCACCTACAACAACAACAAACCATGGTTCAACGCCCAGCTCAGGCATCTTCGCCGGGACAAAGAGAAGGCATACAGCAGTGGCGACAGAGCACTATTCAACCACGCTAGGAACTCACTAACGAAAGGAATCAGGCTGGCTAAAAAGCAGTTCTCGGACAAGCTGGCAAACGATCTCTCAACCAACGACCCAGTATCCGTTTGGAAAGGATTGCAGGCCATCACCAACTACAAGAAACAACCAAAGCACTCTGCCATGCACCAGTAGCTAACAGATGAGCTGAACCTCTTTTATTGCAGGTTTGACAAAAACGACCCCTGCGAACCAAACCACCTCCCCCCTACTGATCTCCCCTCCGGTTGCCGACCCCAGGTATTGCAGATTGCCAGCGAGGAGGTGGAGGAGATGTTCAAGAGGGTCAATCCCAGGAAGGCTCCGGGTCCTGATGGAGTGTCGCCCTCCGCCCTGAGATCATGCGCTGGTCAGCTTGCCCCCATATTCGCCAGCATATTCAACAAATTGCTACAACTGTGCAAAGTTCCCTCCTGCCTCAAAAGCTCCACAATTGTTCCGGTCCCAAAGAAACCTACCATCACAAGCCTAAATGACTACAGGCCGATAGCACTGACGTCTGTGGTCATGAAAGTGTTCGAGCGCCTGGTACTGAACCACCTAAAAGTTGTGACCGGCCCCCAATTAGACCCCCTTCAGTTCGCCAATCGAGCGAATCGGTGCGTTGAGGACGCTGTCAACCTGGGCCTGCACTACATTCTGCAGCATCTGGATGCACCTGGTTCCTATGCGAGGGTCCTGTTTGTCGACTTCAGCTCAGCCTTCAACACAATCGTCCCCAGCACTCTCTACCCCAAACTTCTCCGCCAAGGGGTACCAGAAGCTACCTGTTCCTGGATTGTTGACTTTCTGACAGATAGAAAACAGGTGGTCAAAGCGGGAGAATTCACCTCCGATGCAATGTTCATCAGTACTGGGGCTCTCAGGGCTGTGTCCTCTCACCCCTGCTCTTCTCTCTGTATACCAACGACTGCTCCTCCGAGTCGCAGTCAGTTAAGATCATTAAATTTGCTGATGACACCACCGTCATCGACCTCATAAAAGATGGGAACGAATCTGCGTACAGACAGGAAGTGGACCGGCTGGCCTGGTGGTGTAGCTGCAACAACCTCGAGCTCAACCCACTCAAAACTGTTGAGATGGTAGTGGACTTTAGGAAGAAGCCAGATGGAGTTCCCCCACTAATCATAGCCGACAGCGTGGTGTCGCTAGTGGACTCCTTCAAGTTCCTGGGGACCACAATCTCCCGAGATCTCAAATGGGGGCTCAATGCAAAGGCCATCATTGGAAAGGCGCAGCAGAGGCTGTTCTTCCTAAGGCAACTTAAGAAGTTCAATATCCCACCGAAGCTCCTGCTCCTCTTCTACTCCGCAATCGTAGAATCTGTGCTGTGCTCCTCGATAATCGTCTGGTATAGTTCCGCCAGTGAGAGAGAGAAACGCAGGCTCCAAAGAGTGGTAAGGTCAGCTGAGAAGATCATCGGAGCGGACCTTCCCCCTGTCCATGATCTGTATCTGTCCAGAGCCAAAAAACGGGCAACTAGAATAGTTAAGGACCCGCTTCACCCTAGTCATGGCATGCTCAACCTGCTGCCATCTGGCAGACGATACAGGGCCATCCCCACCAGATCCAACAGAAGCCTCAAAAGCTTCTTTCCTCAAGCAGTCCACCTGCTGAACTCCTGACCATCCGACCCCCTGGTAGACCGCCCAGTCGCTCTACTCTATTACTCTGCATGTAATGATGATCACTCTGGTCCCTATGTTTCCTTTATCTGAAGACTGCACATGTCCCCCCTTCCTGTTTACTTGTTCCCTTTGTGTCTGCTGCACTGTAAACCGAAAACAAATTCCTAGTACATGCAAGTATACCTGGCCAATAAAGCTGATTCTGATTTATATATATATATATATATATATATATATATATATATAGTGTGTGTGTGTGTGTGTGTGTGTGTGTGTGTGTGTGTGTGTGTGTGTGTGTGTGTGTGTGTGTGTGTGTGTGTGTGTGTGTGTGCATATATATATCTTATTATGTACATGTTCTCTACAGTCCTGACTTACAGCAAATATAGGTCATGGACTAGTGTTGTGGAACTGGACACGTCATGAGCATATGAAAGTAATTGCATCTTCTCCTGCATGTGAGTCCAGCTGTTCCCGGGCTCCACGTATACATCTTGTATGCTGTTACCGAGTGTAATAAATCCTAATTTCAATGATAAATGGACCCTAGTGGGGCCATTACATGCTTCCTTATTAGTCTCCCTTATTATCCGTCTGCCCACAGCCCTCACTTGGAACGTTAGTGTGTCCCATAATGTGTTCCTGTTATAAGCTAATAAACGGAATAAGTCAATAAATGTGTCTCTCTCATAGGCAATATGCATGAAGTCTCCATCAACGGTTACTGATCCTCCAGTTCCTGTACTAGAGACAGAGATACTCTCTCTCTCCAAGGATGATAGAAAGAGGCTCACTCAGCCACACTCCATGTTACCCAGGTATGGATTTTCATCTGTCTGCTCTGCCTCGTGTTTCCCTCTCTCTCTGCCTGCCCTGCCTCGTGTTTCCCTCTCTCTCTGCCTGCTCTGCCTCTGGTTTCCCTCTCTCTCTGCCTGCCCTGCCTCGTGTTTCCCTCTCTCTCTGCCTGCCCTGCCTCGTGTTTCCCTCTCTCTCTGCCTGCCCTGCCTCGTGTTTCCCTCTCTCTCTGCCTGCCCTGCCTCGTGTTTCCCTCTCTCTCTGCCTGCCCTGCCTCGTGTTTCCCTCTCTCTCTGCCTGCCCTGCCTCGTTTTTCCCTCTCTCTGCCTGCCCTGCCTTGTGTTTCCCTCTCTCTCTGCCTGCCCTGCCTCGTGTTTCCTTCTCTCTCTGCCTGCCCTGCCTCGTGTTTCCCTCTCTCTCTGCCTGCCCTGCCTCGTGTTTCCCTCTCTCTCTGCCTGCTCTGCCTCATGTTTCCCTCTCTCTCTGCCTGCCCTGCCTCGTGTTTCCTTCTCTCTCTGCCTGCTCTGCCTCGTGTTTCCCTCTCTCTGCCTGCCCTGCCTCGTGTTTCCTTCTCTCTCTGCCTGCCCTGCCTCGTGTTTCCCTCTCTCTCTGCCTGCCCTGCCTCGTGTTTCCCTCTCTCTCTGCCTGCGCTGCCTCGTGTTTCCCTCTCTCTCTGCCTGCCCTGCCTCGTGTTTCCCTCTCTCTCTGCCTGCCCTGTCTCGTGTTTCCCTCTCTCTCTGCCTGCCCTGCCTCGTGTTTCCCTCTCTCTCTGCCTGCTCTGCCTCGTGTTTCCCTCCCTCTCTCTCTGCCTGCTCTGCCTCGTGTTTCCCTCTCTCTCTCTCTGCCTGCCCTGCCTCGTGTTTCCCTCTCTCTCTGCCTGCCCTGCCTAATGTTTCCCTCTCTGCCTGCCCTGCCTCTTGTTTCCCTCTCTCTCTGCCTGCCCTGCCTGGTGTTTCCCTCTCCTTCTGCCTGCCCTGCCTCGTGTTTCCCTCTCTCTCTGCCTGCCCTGCCTCGTGTTTCCCTCTCTCTCTGCCTGCCCTGCCTCGTGTTTCCTTCTCTCTCTGCCTGCCCTGCCTCATGTTTCCCTCTCTCTCTGCCTGCCCTGCCTCGTGTTTCCCTCTCTCTCTGCCTGCCCTGCCTCGTGTTTCCCTTTCTCTCTGCCTGCCCTGCCTCATGTTTCCCTCTTTCTCTGCCTGCCCTGCCGCCCTGCCTCGTGTTAACTTCTCTCTCTGCCTGCCCTGCCTCGTGTTTTCCTCTCTGCCTGCCCTGCCTCGTGTTTCCCTCTCTGCCTGCCCTGCCTCGTGTTTCCCTCTCTCTCGGCCTGCCCTACCTCATGTTTCTCTCTCTCTCTCTCTGCCTGCCCTGCCTCATGTTTCCCTCTCTCTGAACCCTGTATTGCAGTGTCTCAGTCAAGGGCTTATTAAGTGGAGGACCAAGTGCAGCGTACATCCAGAGCTCCTCCTCTCTAGCCCGTAGTCCGAGCACTAGGAGACTCTAATGCTGAGCTAGAGCCTACTGCGCATGTAAAGGTTTCTCTGGAAATGGCACAGCAGGTATTTTCCTGGCTACTTCCCTACTGTGTATGCACTACACGCCAGGAAAATGGGCGCCGTGACATTGTCCCTGTATTTATGCCAATGTGGGACTCCAGAGAGGTGAAAATTGAAGAACATGGGTGCTGGGAGTGCGGTGTGTCCTCATGTTGCCCTCTCTCTGCCTGCCCTTCCTCGTGTTTCCCTCTCTCTCTGCCTGCCCTGCCTCGTGTTTCCCTCTCTCTCTGCCTGCCCTGCCTCATGTTTCCCTCTCTCTCTGCCTGCCCTGCCTCGTGTTTCCCTCTATCTCTGCCTGCCCTGCCTCGTGTTTCCCTCTCTCTCTGCCTGCTCTGCCTTGTGTTTCCCTCTCTCTCTCTCTGCCTGCCCTGCCTCGTGTTTCCCTCTCTCTCTGCCTGCCCTGCCTCATGTTTCCCTCTCTCTCTGCCTGCTCTGCCTCATGTTTCCCCCTCTCTCTCTCTCTCTCTCTCTCTGCCTGCCCTGCCTCGTGTTTCCTTCTCTCTCTGCCTGCCCTGCCTCATGTTTCCCTCTCTCTGCCTGCCCTGCCTCATGTTTCCCTGTCTCTATCTGCCTCTCCAGCCTCGTATTTCCCTCTCTCTGCCTCTCCAGCCTCGTACTTCCCTCTCTCTGCCTGCCCTGCCTCTTATTTCCCTCTCTCTGCCTGCCCTGCCTCTTATTTCCCTCTCTCTGCCTCTCCAGCCTTGTATTTCCCTCTCTCTGCCTGCCCTGCCTCGTATATCCCTCTCTCTGCCTCTCCAGCCTCGTATTTCCCTCTCTCTACCTCTCTAGCCTCCTATTTCCCTCTCTCTGCCTCTCCAGCCTTGTATTTCCCTCTCTCTGCCTGCCCTGCCTCGTATTTCCCTCTCTCTGCCTCTCCAGCCTTGTATTTCCCTCTCTCTGCCTCTCCAGCCTTGTATTTCCCTCTCTCTGCCTCTCCAGCCTCGTATTTCCCTCTCTCTGCCTCTCCAACCTCGTATTTCCCTCTCTCTGCCTCTCCAGCCTCGTATTTCCCTCTCTCTGCCTGCCCTGCCTCGTATTTCCCTCTCTCTGCCTCTCCAGCCTCGTGTTTCCCTCTCTCTCTGCCTGCCCTGCCTCATGTTTCCCTCTCTCTCTGCCTGCTCTGCCTCATGTTTCCCTCTCTCTCTCTCTCTCTCTCTCTGCCTGCCCTGCCTCGTGTTTCCTTCTCTCTCTGCCTGCCCTGCCTCATGTTTCCCTGTCTCTCTCTGCCTGCCCTGCCTCATGTTTCCCTCTCTCTGCCTGCCCTGCCTCATGTTTCCCTGTCTCTCTCTGCCTCTCCAGCCTCGTATTTCCCTCTCTCTGCCTCTCCAGCCTCGTACTTCCCTCTCTCTGCCTGCCCTGCCTCGTATTTCCCTCTCTCTGCCTCTCCAGCCTCGTATTTCCCTCTCTCTGCCTCTCCAGCCTCGTACTTCCCTCTCTCTGCCTGCCCTGCCTCGTATTTCCTTCTCTCTGCCTCTCCAGCCTCGTATATCCCTCTCTCTGCCTCTCCAGCCTCGTATTTCCCTCTCTCTGCCTCTCCAGCCTTGTATTTCCCTCTCTCTGCCTGCCCTGCCTCGTATATCCCTCTCTCTGCCTCTCCAGCCTCGTATTTCCCTCTCTCTACCTCTCTAGCCTTGTATTTCCCTCTCTCTGCCTCTCCAGCCTCGTATTTCCCTCTCTCTGCCTCTCCAGCCTCGTATTTCCCTCTCTCTACCTCTCCAGCCTCGTATTTCCCTCTCTCTGCCTCTCCAGCCTCGTATTTCCCTCTCTCTACCTCTCCAGCCTCGTATTTCCCTCTCTCTGCCTCTCCAGCCTCGTATTTCCCTCTCTCTGCCTCTCCAGCCTCGTATTTCCCTCTCTCTGCCTCTCCAGCCTCGTATTTCCCTCTCTCTACCTCTCCAGCCTCGTATTTCCCTCTCTCTGCCTCTCCAGCCTCGTATTTCCCTCTCTCTGCCTGCCCTGCCTCGTATTTCCCTCTCTCTCTGCCTGCATTGCCTCGTGTTTCCCTCTCTCTCTGCCTGCCCTGCCTCGTATTTCCCTCTCTCCGCCTGCCCTGCCTCGTATTTCCCTCTCACTGCCTCTCCAGCCTCGTATTTCCCTCTCTCTGCCTCTCCAGCCGTGTATTTCCCTCTCACTGCCTCTCCAGCCGTGTATTTCCCTCTCTCTGCCTGCCCTGCCTCGTATATCCCTCTCTCTGCCTCTCCAGCCTCGTATATCCCTCTCTCTGCCTCTCCAGCCTCGTATTTCCCTCTCTCTGCCTGCCCTGCCTCGTATATCCCTCTCTCTGCCTCTCCAGCCTCGTATATCCCTCTCTCTGCCTCTCCAGCCTCGTATTTCCCTCTCTCTGCCTGCCCTGCCTCGTATATCCCTCTCTCTGCCTCTCCAGCCTCGTATATCCCTCTCTCTGCCTCTCCAGCCTCGTATATCCCTCTCTCTGCCTCTCCAGCCTCGTATTTCCCTCTCTCTGCCTCTCCAGCCGTGTATTTCCCTCTCTCTGCCTGCCCTGCCTCGTATATCCCTCTCTCTGCCTCTCTAGCCTCGTATATCCCTCTCTCTGCCTCTCCAGCCTCGTATTTCCCTCTCTCTGCCTCTCCAGCCTCGTATTTCCCTCTCTCTGCCTCTCCAGCCTCGTATTTCCCTCTCTCTGCCTGCCCTGCCTCGTATTTCCCTCTCTCTGCCTCTCCAGCCTCGTGTTTCCCTCTCTCTCTGCCTGCCCTGCCTCATGTTTCCCTCTCTCTCTGCCTGCTCTGCCTCATGTTTCCCTCTCTCTCTCTCTCTCTCTGCCTGCCCTGCCTCGTGTTTCCTTCTCTCTCTGCCTGCC
The DNA here is from genome assembly GCF_028390025.1 of Pseudophryne corroboree. Taxonomy (NCBI): domain Eukaryota; kingdom Metazoa; phylum Chordata; class Amphibia; order Anura; family Myobatrachidae; genus Pseudophryne; species Pseudophryne corroboree. Next base: position 175,185 of record NW_026967756.1, read on the forward strand.
CTGCCTCATGTTTCCCTGTCTCTCTCTGCCTGCCCTGCCTCATGTTTCCCTCTCTCTGCCTGCCCTGCCTCATGTTTCCCTGTCTCTCTCTGCCTCTCCAGCCTCGTATTTCCCTCTCTCTGCCTCTCCAGCCTCGTACTTCCCTCTCTCTGCCTGCCCTGCCTCTTATTTCCCTCTCTCTGCCTCTCCAGCCTTGTATTTCCCTCTCTCTGCCTGCCCTGCCTCGTATATCCCTCTCTCTGCCTCTCCAGCCTCGTATTTCCCTCTCTCTGCCTCTCTAGCCTCGTATTTCCCTCTCTCTGCCTCTCCAGCCTTGTATTTCCCTCTCTCTGCCTCTCTAGCCTCGTATTTCCCTCTCTCTGCCTCTCCAGCCTTGTATTTCCCTCTCTCTGCCTGCCCTGCCTCGTATTTCCCTCTCTCTGCCTCTCCAGCCTTGTATTTCCCTCTCTCTGCCTCTCCAGCCTCGTATTTCCCTCTCTCTGCCTCTCCAGCCTCGTATTTCCCTCTCTCTGCCTCTCCAGCCTCGTATTTCCCTCATTCTGCCTCTCCAGCCTCGTATTTCCCTCTCTCTGTCTGCCCTGCCTCGTATTTCCCTCTCTCTGCCTCTCCAGCCTCGTGTTTCCCTCTCTCTCTGCCTGCCCTGCCTCATGTTTCCCTCTCTCTCTGCCTGCTCTGCCTCATGTTTCCCTCTCTCTCTCTCTCTCTGCCTGCCCTGCCTCGTGTTTCCTTCTCTCTCTGCCTGCCCTGCCTCGTGTTTCCTTCTCTCTCTGCCTGCCCTGCCTCATGTTTCCCTGTCTCTCTCTGCCTGCCCTGCCTCATGTTTCCCTGTCTCTCTCTGCCTCTCCAGCCTCGTATTTCCCTCTCTCTGCCTCTCCAGCCTCGTATTTCCCTCTCTCTGCATCTCCAGCCTCGTATTTCCCTCTCTCTGCCTCTCCAGCCTCGTATTTCCCTCTCTCTGCCTCTCCAGCCTCGTATTTCCCTCTCTCTGCCTGCCCTGCCTCGTATTTCCCTCTCTCTGCCTCTCCAGCCTCGTATTTCCCGCTCTCTGCCTGCCCTGCCTCGTGTTTCACTACATGCCTGGAAAATGGGCGCCGTGACATTTTCCCTGTAATTTTGTCAATGTGGGACTCCAGAGAGGTGAACATTGAAGAACATGGGTGCAGGGGGTGCGGTATGGACCCCTGTCCCCATCTCTCCATCACCCCCCCCTCCCGAACCTTACACACGTTATAGATGCACCACTGGTGTAACAGTTGAATAGTGACCCAGACACCACGCCCAATGATCACCATAATGATATAACACATGAATATAGGCCTGTGATGTCACAGCGACGTGTGCGGGGAGCTCCATTGTACGTATGTGATGTCACAGCGACGTGTGCGGGGATCTCCATTGTACGTATGTGATGTCACAGCGACGTGTGCGGGGATCTCCATTGTACGTATGTGATGTCACAGCGACGTGTGCGGGGATCTCCATTGTACGTATGTGATGTCACAGCGACGTGTGCAGGAATCTCCATTGTACGTATGTGATGTCACAGCGACGTGTGCAGGAATCTCCATTGTACGTATGTGATGTCACAGCGACGTGTGCGGGGATCTCCATTGTACGTATGTGATGTCACAGCGACGTGTGCAGGGAGCTCCATTGTACGTATGTGATGTCACAGCGACGTGTGCAGGGATCTCCATTGTACGTATGTGATGTCACAGCGACGTGTGCAGGGATCTCCATTGTACGTATGTGATGTCACAGCGACGTGTGCAGGGATCTCCATTGTACGTATGTGATGTCACAGCGACGTGTGCGGGGATCTCCATTGTACGTATGTGATGTCACAGCGACGTGTGCAGGGATCTCCATTGTACGTATGTGATGTCACAGCGACGTGTGCGGGGATCTCCATTGTACGTATGTGATGTCACAGCGACGTGTGCAGGGATCTCCATTGTACGTATGTGATGTCACAGCGATGTGTGCGGGGATCTCCATTGTACCTATGTGATGTCACAGCGGCGTGTGCGGGGATCTCCATTGTACGTATGTGATGTCACAGCGATGTGTGCGGGGATCTCCATTGTACCTATGTGATGTCACAGCGGCGTGTGCGGGGATCTCCATTGTACGTATGTGATGTCACAGCGACGTGTGCGGGGATCTCCATTGTACGTATGTGATGTCACAGCGACGTGTGCAGGGATCTCCATTGTACTTATGTGATGTCACAGCGACGTGTGCAGGGATCTCCATTGTACGTATGTGATGTCACAGCGACGTGTGCGGGGATCTCCATTGTACGTATGTGATGTCACAGCGACGTGTGCAGGGATCTCCATTGTACGTATGTGATGTCACAGCGACGTGTGCGGGGATCTCCATTGTACGTATGTGATGTCACAGCGACGTGTGCGGGGATCTCCATTGTACGTATGTGATGTCACAGCGACGTGTGCAGGGAGCTCCATTGTACGTATGTGATGTCACAGCGACGTGTGCAGGGATCTCCATTGTACGTATGTGATGTCACAGTGACGTGTGCAGGGATCTCCATTGTACGTATGTGATGTCACAGTGACGTGTGCGGGGATCTCCATTGTACGTATGTGATGTCACAGCGACGTGTGCAGGGATCTCCATTGTACGTATGTGATGTCACAGCGACGTGTGCGGGGAGCTCCATTGTACGTATGTGATGTCACAGCGACGTGTGCGGGGATCTCCATTGTACATATGTGATGTCACAGCGACGTGTGCGGGGAGCTCCATTGTACGTATGTGATGTCACAGCGACGTGTGCGGGGATCTCCATTGTACGTATGTGATGTCACAGTGACGTGTGCAGGGATCTCCATTGTACGTATGTGATGTCACAGCGACGTGTGCAGGGATCTCCATTGTACGTATGTGATGTCACAGCGACGTGTGCGGGGAGCTCCATTGTACGTATGTGATGTCACAGCGACGTGTGCAGGGATCTCCATTGTACGTATGTGATGTCACAGCGACGTGTGCAGGGATCTCCATTGTACGTATGTGATGTCACAGCGACGTGTGCGGGGGATCTCCATTGTACGTATGTGATGTCACAGTGACGTGTGCAGGGATCTCCATTGTACGTATGTGATGTCACAGCGACGTGTGCGGGGAGCTCCATTGTACGTATGTGATGTCACAGCGACGTGTGCGGGGATCTCCATTGTACGTATGTGATGTCACAGTGACGTGTGCAGGGATCTCCATTGTACGTATGTGATGTCACAGCGGCGTGTGCAGGGATCTCCATTGTACGTATGTGATGTCACAGCGACGTGTGCGGGGAGCTCCATTGTACGTATGTGATGTCACAGCGACGTGTGCGGGGATCTCCATTGTACGTATGTGATGTCACAGCGACGTGTGCGGGGAGCTCCATTGTACGTATGTGATGTCACAGCGACGTGTGCAGGGATCTCCATTGTACGTATGTGATGTCACAGCGACGTGTGCAGGGATCTCCATTGTACGTATGTGATGTCACAGCGACGTGTGCAGGGATCTCCATTGTACGTATGTGATGTCACAGCGACGTGTGCGGGGAGCTCCATTGTACGTATGTGATGTCACAGCGACGTGTGCAGGGATCTCCATTGTACGTATGTGATGTCACAGTGACGTGTGCAGGGATCTCCATTGTACGTATGTGATGTCACAGCGACGTGTGCAGGGATCTCCATTGTACGTATGTGATGTCACAGTGACGTGTGAGGGGATCTCCATTGTACGTATGTGATGTCACAGCGGCGTGTGCGGGGATCTCCATTGTACGTATGTGATGTCACAGCGACGTGTGCGGGGATCTCCATTGTACGTATATGATGTCCACAGTGACGTGTGCGGGGATCTCCATTGTACCTATGTGATGTCACAGCGACGTGTGCGGGGATCTCCATTGTATGTATGTGATGTCACAGCGACGTGTGCAGGGATCTCCATTGTACGTATGTGATGTCACAGCGACGTGTGCGGGGATCTCCATTGTACATATGTGATGTCACAGCGACGTGTGCGGGGATCTCCATTGTACGTATGTGATGTCCACAGCGACGTGTGCAGGGATCTCCATTGTACGTATGTGATGTCACAGCGACGTGTGCAGGGATCTCCATTGTACGTATGTGATGTCACAGCGACGTGTGCAGGGATCTCCATTGTACGTATGTGATGTCACAGTGACGTGTGCGGGGATCTCCATTGTACGTATGTGATGTCACAGCGACGTGTGAGGGGATCTCCATTGTACGTATGTGATGTCACAGCGACGTGTGAGGGGATCTCCATTGTACGTATGTGATGTCACAGCGACGTGTGAGGGGATCTCCATTGTACGTATGTGATGTCACAGCGACGTGTGAGGGGATCTCCATTGTACGTATGTGATGTCACAGCGACGGTGCGGGGATCTCCATTGTACGTATGTGATGTCACAGCGACGTGTGCAGGGATCTCCATTGTACGTATGTGATGTCACAGCGACGTGTGCAGGGATCTCCATTGTACGTATGTGATGTCACAGCGACGTGTGCGGGGATCTCCATTGTACCTATGTGATGTCACAGCGACGTGTGCGGGGATCTCCATTGTACGTATGTGATGTCACAGCGACGTGTGCGGGGGATCTCCATTGTACGTATGTGAAGTCACAGCGACGTGTGCGGGGATCTCCATTGTATGTATGTGATGTCACAGCGACGTGTGCAGGGATCTCCAATTGTACGTATGTGATGTCACAGCGACGTGTGCGGGGATCTCCATTGTACATATGTGATGTCACAGCGACGTGTGCGGGGATCTCCATTGTACGTATGTGATGTCACAGCGACGTGTGCAGGGGATCTCCATTGTACGTATGTGATGTCACAGCGACGTGTGCGGGGATCTCCATTGTACGTATGTGATGTCACAGCGACGTGTGCAGGGATCTCCATTGTACGTATGTGATGTCACAGCGACGTGTGAGGGGATCTCCATTGTACGTATGTGATGTCACAGCGACGTGTGCAGGGATCTCCATTGTACGTATGTGATGTCACAGCGACGTGTGGCAGGGAGCTCCATTGTACGTATGTGATGTCACAGCGACGTGTGCGGGGATCTCCATTGTACGTATGTGATGTCACAGCGGACGTGTGCGGGGATCTCCATTGTACGTATGTGATGTCACAGCGACGTGTGCAGGGATCTCCATTGTACGTATGTGATGTCACAGCGACGTGTGAGGGGATCTCCATTGTACGTATGTGATGTCACAGCGACGTGTGCGGGAGCTCCATTGTACGTATGTGATGTCACAGCGATGTGTGCGGGGATCTCCATTGTATGTATGTGATGTCACAGCGACGTGTGCGGGGAGCTCCATTGTACGTATGTGATGTCACAGCGACGTGTGCAGGGATCTCCATTGTACGTATGTGATGTCACAGCGACGTGTGCGGGGATCTCCATTGTACGTATGTGATGTCACAGCGACGTGGTGCGGGGATCTCCATTGTACGTATGTGATGTCACAGCGACGTGTGCAGGGAGCTCCATTGTACGTATGTGATGTCACAGCGACGTGTGCGGGGATCTCCATTGTACGTATGTGATGTCACAGCGACGTGTGCGGGGATCTCCATTGTACGTATGTGATGTCCACAGCGACGTGTGCGGGGATCTCCATTGTACGTATGTGATGTCACAGCGACGTGTGCGGGGATCTCCATTGTACGTATGTGATGTCACAGCGACGTGTGTGGGGATCTCCATTGTACGTATGTGATGTCACAGCGACGTGTGCAGGGATCTCCATTGTACGTATGTGATGTCACAGCGACGTGTGCAGGGATCTCCATTGTACGTATGTGATGTCACAGCGACGTGTGCAGGGATCTCCATTGTACATATGTGATGTCACAGCGACGTGTGCGGGGATCTCCATTGTACGTATGTGATGTCACAGCGACGTGTGCGGGGATCTCCATTGTACGTATGTGATGTCACAGCGACGTGTGTAGGGAGCTCCATTGTACGTATGTGATGTCACAGCGACGTGTGCGGGGAGCTCCATTGTACGTATGTGATGTCACAGCGACGTGTGCGGGGATCTCCATTGTACGTATGTGATGTCACAGCGACGTGTGCGGGGATCTCCATTGTACGTATGTGATGTCACAGCGACGTGTGCAGGAATCTCCATTGTACGTATGTGATGTCACAGCGACGTGTGCGGGGATCTCCATTGTACGTATGTGATGTCACAGCGACGTGTGCGGGGATCTCCATTGTACGTATGTGATGTCACAGCGACGTGTGCGGGGATCTCCATTGTACGTATGTGATGTCACAGCGACGTGTGCAGGAATCTCCATTGTACGTATGTGATGTCACAGCGACGTGTGCAGGAATCTCCATTGTACGTATGTGATGTCACAGCGACGTGTGCGGGGATCTCCATTGTACGTATGTGATGTCACAGCGACGTGTGCAGGGAGCTCCATTGTACGTATGTGATGTCACAGCGACGTGTGCAGGGATCTCCATTGTACGTATGTGATGTCACAGCGACGTGTGCAGGGATCTCCATTGTACGTATGTGATGTCACAGCGACGTGTGCAGGGATCTCCATTGTACGTATGTGATGTCACAGCGACGTGTGCGGGGATCTCCATTGTACGTATGTGATGTCACAGCGACGTGTGCAGGGATCTCCATTGTACGTATGTGATGTCACAGCGACGTGTGCGGGGATCTCCATTGTACGTATGTGATGTCACAGCGACGTGTGCAGGGATCTCCATTGTACGTATGTGATGTCACAGCGATGTGTGCGGGGATCTCCATTGTACCTATGTGATGTCACAGCGGCGTGTGCGGGGATCTCCATTGTACGTATGTGATGTCACAGCGATGTGTGCGGGGATCTCCATTGTACCTATGTGATGTCACAGCGGCGTGTGCGGGGATCTCCATTGTACGTATGTGATGTCACAGCGACGTGTGCGGGGATCTCCATTGTACGTATGTGATGTCACAGCGACGTGTGCAGGGATCTCCATTGTACTTATGTGATGTCACAGCGACGTGTGCAGGGATCTCCATTGTACGTATGTGATGTCACAGCGACGTGTGCGGGGATCTCCATTGTACGTATGTGATGTCAACAGCGACGTGTGCAGGGATCTCCATTGTACGTATGTGATGTCACAGCGACGTGTGCGGGGATCTCCATTGTACGTATGTGATGTCACAGCGACGTGTGCGGGGGATCTCCATTGTACGTATGTGATGTCACAGCGACGTGTGCAGGGAGCTCCATTGTACGTATGTGATGTCACAGCGACGTGTGCAGGGATCTCCATTGTACGTATGTGATGTCACAGTGACGTGTGCAGGGATCTCCATTGTACGTATGTGATGTCACAGTGACGTGTGCGGGGATCTCCATTGTACGTATGTGATGTCACAGCGACGTGTGCAGGGATCTCCATTGTACGTATGTGATGTCACAGCGACGTGTGCGGGGATCTCCATTGTACATATGTGATGTCACAGCGACGTGTGCGGGGAGCTCCATTGTACGTATGTGATGTCACAGCGACGTGTGCAGGGATCTCCATTGTACATATGTGATGTCACAGCGACGTGTGCAGGGATCTCCATTGTACGTATGTGATGTCACAGCGACGTGTGCGGGGATCTCCATTGTACGTATGTGATGTCACAGCGACGTGTGCAGGGATCTCCATTGTACGTATGTGATGTCACAGGCGACGTGTGCGGGATCTCCATTGTACATATGTGATGTCACAGCGACGTGTGCGGGGAGCTCCATTGTACGTATGTGATGTCACAGCGACGTGTGCGGGGATCTCCATTGTACGTATGTGATGTCACAGTGACGTGTGCAGGGATCTCCATTGTACGTATGTGATGTCACAGCGGCGTGTGCAGGGATCTCCATTGTACGTATGTGATGTCACAGCGACGTGTGCGGGGAGCTCCATTGTACGTATGTGATGTCACAGCGACGTGTGCGGGGATCTCCATTGTACGTATGTGATGTCACAGTGACGTGTGCAGGGATCTCCATTGTACGTATGTGATGTCACAGCGACGTGTGCAGGGAATCTCCATTGTACGTATGTGATGTCACAGCGACGTGTGCAGGGATCCTCCATTGTACGTATGTGATGTCACAGCGACGTGTGCGGGGAGCTCCATTGTACGTATGTGATGTCACAGCGACGTGTGCGGGGATCTCCATTGTACGTATGTGATGTCACAGCGACGTGTGCGGGGAGCTCCATTGTACGTATGTGATGTCACAGCGACGTGTGCAGGGATCTCCATTGTACGTATGTGATGTCACAGCGACGTGTGCAGGGATCTCCATTGTACGTATGTGATGTCACAGCGACGTGTGCAGGGATCTCCATTGTACGTATGTGATGTCACAGCGACGTGTGCGGGGAGCTCCATTGTACGTATGTGATGTCACAGCGACGTGTGCAGGGATCTCCATTGTACGTATGTGATGTCACAGTGACGTGTGCAGGGATCTCCATTGTACGTATGTGATGTCACAGCGACGTGTGCAGGGATCTCCATTGTACGTATGTGATGTCACAGTGACGTGTGAGGGGATCTCCATTGTACGTATGTGATGTCACAGCGGCGTGTGCGGGGATCTCCATTGTACGTATGTGATGTCACAGCGACGTGTGCGGGGATCTCCATTGTACGTATATGATGTCACAGTGACGTGTGCGGGGATCTCCATTGTACCTATGTGATGTCACAGCGACGTGTGCGGGGATCTCCATTGTATGTATGTGATGTCACAGCGACGTGTGCAGGGATCTCCATTGTACGTATGTGATGTCACAGCGACGTGTGCGGGGATCTCCATTGTACATATGTGATGTCACAGCGACGTGTGCGGGGATCTCCATTGTACGTATGTGATGTCACAGCGACGTGTGCAGGGATCTCCATTGTACGTATGTGATGTCACAGCGACGTGTGCAGGGATCTCCATTGTACGTATGTGATGTCACAGCGACGTGTGCAGGGATCTCCATTGTACGTATGTGATGTCACAGTGACGTGTGCGGGGATCTCCATTGTACGTATGTGATGTCACAGCGACGTGTGAGGGGATCTCCATTGTACCTATGTGATGTCACAGCGACGTGTGCGGGGATCTCCATTGTACGTATGTGATGTCACAGCGACGTGTGCGGGGATCTCCATTGTACGTATGTGAAGTCACAGCGACGTGTGCGGGGATCTCCATTGTACGTATGTGATGTCACAGCGACGTGTGCGGGGATCTCCATTGTACGTATGTGATGTCACAGCGACGTGTGCGGGGATCTCCATTGTACGTATGTGATGTCACAGCGACGTGTGCAGGGATCTCCATTGTACGTATGTGATGTCACAGCGACGTGTGCGGGGATCTCCATTGTACATATGTGATGTCACAGCGACGTGTGCGGGGATCTCCATTGTACGTATGTGATGTCACAGCGACGTGTGCAGGGATCTCCATTGTACGTATGTGATGTCACAGCGACGTGTGCGGGGATCTCCATTGTACGTATGTGATGTCACAGCGACGTGTGCAGGGATCTCCATTGTACGTATGTGATGTCACAGCGACGTGTGAGGGGATCTCCATTGTACGTATGTGATGTCACAGCGACGTGTGCAGGGATCTCCATTGTACGTATGTGATGTCACAGCGACGTGTGCAGGGGAGCTCCATTGTACGTATGTGATGTCACAGCGACGTGTGCGGGGATCTCCCATTGTACGTATGTGATGTCACAGCGACGTGTGCGGGGATCTCCATTGTACGTATGTGATGTCACAGCGACGTGTGCAGGGATCTCCATTGTACGTATGTGATGTCACAGCGACGTGTGAGGGGATCTCCATTGTACGTATGTGATGTCACAGCGACGTGTGCCGGGGAGCTCCATTGTACGTATGTGATGTCACAGCGATGTGTGCGGGGATCTCCATTGTAGTATGTGATGTCACAGCGACGTGTGCGGGGAGCTCCATTGTACGTATGTGATGTCACAGCGACGTGTGCAGGGATCTCCATTGTACGTATGGTGATGTCACAGCGACGTGTGCAGGGATCTCCATTGTACGTATGTGATGTCACAGCGACGTGTGCGGGGATCTCCATTGTACGTATGTGATGTCACAGCGACGTGTGCGGGGATCTCCATTGTACGTATGTGATGTCACAGCGGACGTGTGCAGGGGATCTCCATTGTACGTATGTGATGTCACAGCGACGTGTGCGAGGGATCTCCATTGTACGTATGTGATGTCACAGCGACGTGTGCGGGATCTCCATTGTACGTATGTGATGTCACAGCGACGTGTGCGGGGATCTCCATTGTACGTATGTGATGTCACAGCGACGTGTGTAGGGAGCTCCATTGTACGTATGTGATGTCACAGCGACGTGTGCGGGGAGCTCATTGTACGTATGTGATGTCACAGCGACGTGTGCGGGGATCTCCATTGTACGTATGTGATGTCACAGCGACGTGTGCGGGGATCTCCATTGTACGTATGTGATGT